>NC_045788.1:111180976-111480976 GCF_009873245.2 Balaenoptera musculus
ACTCCCTGGGCATAAATAGCTCCACAGTCTGATCCAGTTGAATTCAGGTCCCTTGTGGAGTAGTCTTTGAGTCCAGTCTAGAGGCTTATTTTCACCCAATCAGGGCTCTTCTTAGCTGTTTCTTTCCCTAGTTCTCTCTTTTATCTTCTAACTGGTGAATGATTTAGCTTGTTGCTATCATGGAGCTACCAACTCCTAAAAAATCACTTACCACAAAAATCTCCATTATTTTCAACTGCACCTTAAAGCTCAGTTTTCTAATGGTTTCTTATACATAAAGTCACTCCCTTTATAGAAAGCAATGAGTTTGCCTTTCTTCCTGGGATAATCTTTTGTCCTCCTACTCTGAATCTGAGAGCAGAGACAGTAACCCACTTCTCTCCGAGTGGCAGCCCTTTTTTATGCATGGGTCACTGGGTGGGGGCAGTAGTTCCTGGTCCTCTCCACTTTCCGTCATGCAGCTCATGCCTTATGAGCAAGCTATGGCGGGGGTGATTGGAGTCCAGGGTTCTTGTCTTGCTGGGATAGATATTCCACCCTATGGGAAGGTGCTGGGTGGAGAAGGGGATCCCAACCTCTCAGCTGCTTTTGCCTGGAATAGAGCTGCTATAATATGGAGACTGAAAGAATGAAGGTAAGATGAGAAATGTTGGCAGTCTTCCCATTATGGTGAGATATAATAGGCTTAGACTAGGACCTGGAGGAATATATTTAACTAATTTTAAAGGATATTTAATTAATTTAATTTATTAAATTGTTGAGAAAATAATTCTAAATTACATGTTAATTTAATTGTCCAACATTTCTATTGTTTACCCAAGCATGCTATAATTTCTATACTAAAACAGGTTCTTGATATTTTTATATTATTAATAAAAAATCAAACAGAGGATTACTTGAAGGACTGTTCATTTAAATACAAGTCAATTCTACTGAAATAATGAGCATTCAACAATTTAAAACTACCTTTTGAGAAGTACTGTATTTTGACATAATTCATTTACCATGCATTAGAATTATTACATGGCATTAGTAGCCTGAGTTCATAGAAAGGTTTCTAAGGCATTAATTTTGTGTTTCTTCTTCAGTATGTCATTTCCATTTATTTTGAATCTAAAGAAAAAAAAAGAATGAATTTCAGCTTTTCCTGGTAGAATTTAAGTTTCTCAAACAGCATGAAATAACAATCCCACAAAAAATTTATTTACTTTTAAATTAATTTTTATAGTCCCTTGAAGAGTTTTCCCCCAATGATGTTTGATTTAGTAATTAAAAAGAACAAACAACAACACCAAAAAACAACTTTGTGCTGCCTCCCTCAGTCTGTCCTTGGCCAAACTGAGAAGTGGGCTCAGATTATCTGCTGTGTTCCTCCCTTCCTCTTATGCTATTCTGGAATGTGCCTTCCTCAGAACACCATTCTGCTCTCCTTGATCATATGTTGCCTTACTATTATGTGTTTCTGGTTTTTATCCCAAGACTGGATCACCATGTCTTCAAGGTAACAAGTAGATATTTAAATAAAGTTGTGCCTAATAAGAAAAGTGTTGTTGCAGATGCCATACAGGTGATTTAGACCTTACATACTATGTGCACTAACTTATAAGAATAAAAATTACCTGTGGCCTAAATATTTGAAATTTGTCAGAATCTCCAAATATCTTTTAAATCAAAATATATCAGTATTCCCTTCTTTGCTGATAAACTCAGTGTTCATAATCTTAAGAATGAGATTTTGTTAAATCAAAATTGACAAAGTAGAAGAGACCCTAAATATGCCTTTATTTTCTTCTTGTGACTTAGAGAATTCAGAAAATTATGTATCTAGATACATTAGTTATAATATGACAAATGCCTATACATAGGCCTGAATTGAGGGATTTGCAATGATACATAAAATTTTGAAACCACTGCCTTAGCATATAACCATTTCTCTTTATGCACCTGTGGGCAAAGAGAAGAGGAAGAGTCAATGGACAAAATTACCTATTGATCTCTCAACAAAGTGCATCTTTTTTTATTATAATAGGTTTCCTTTACCCTGCTGGGTGTTATTGTATTGGAAAAACATTTAAAGAATATAACAGCTAACTGTAGCCTTAAGTATGAGTTTGATTCCCTATGGTTAAGACAGGACTATACTTCCAAGTGTTTTAATTTTCATTAAAAATGTTAGATACTATTATAATACACATGTTGAGACTCTTACCTTTACTTACATTGGATTTGCAAGAGAAAGTTTACAGTCGAGTTTTATTTCCACTCGATATCAAGATTGGCTCTTAGGTGCTACTGCTGATCTTCTGCTCTTGCCTAGATTTCCTATATATTCTGTCACATGTCAGTATGGTGTTTCCAACTTTCATGTCCACACCAGTGTGCTGGAGTCAGTTCTCTCAAAACAAAAATAGAACACAGTAAAACTCAGAGAGTCGGGACAGTGTAATTGGGGTATGAGTGTGTGTGTGTGTGTGCACACACACATGTGCATATTTCATAGGAGACTAATAAAGGTTGAAAAGATGTAGGATAAGAACCAGTTTTTGGTTTATAGCATAAATATGGAGTCTAATTCTCTAGAAGTTACGATTATACCCTGTTCATGTGCTAAAAGGAACTCATGATACACAAATGACAGGTCCTGAAAAATAGATGATATGGAGCTCATGAATTAGAAACTGAGTAGCCAAAACAAACATAAAGTTCTCCAAGAGAATACAGAAAAATAAGACACAAAGTGGGGAGAAGTGGGTGAGCCTGTGCATGTAATAGTCTTGGTACTTCCCTCCTCTCCACTAAAACTGGGAATTTCACTCATAGGGTAGGTGGAGTATAAAATAATTTATAGTCCTACAGGATTTGAATATTTTATAATTGTAGATGATATAATAAAGATTCTGACCAGATAGGAAACTCTAGTAAAGAAACGACTTTCTACATATCTGTTGTTTTACTCTCTCATACAACGGAATTATTTATGTTGTTACTTTCTTGTGAAATACTATTGCAAAGCTTTAAAACAATAAAAAATAGCTTTACAGATTTATTCATAATTTGAGGGATGTTGATTTATCTTTTGACATACATAAATATTTTTATAAAAAGTATTAAATTGCCCCCTATATAATATGCCTTTTTATCTAGATAGTTACCACTTCAAAAAAATGTTTCTAGGCTTACCCTCTTTCTTGTCTCTAATTGGTTGTGAAGGACTTTTGAATCTCTGCAAATCTGTCTCCCTATATTTCTGGGAAAATCTGAGACCTTTTCTCATTGGGTCATAAAAGTGTCTGTTTCTACCAGAACTCCCACTGTCTGCAGGGCATACAACTTCCTAGTGTGGAAGGGGACAAGGAGGGGATTCCTGTCTTTCTTCTGAGCACAGCAGTTGCCCAACTAAGCTGCACACTTGTCACTTCTCCAGGTTCCTGTCTCTGGGAAAGTGAGTGTGTGTGTTTGTGTGTGTGTGTGTGCGCACGCACGTATGGTGGGAAGGCAGGCCAATAATGGCTTCCTCTTTATTTTAGAGTCATTTAGAAGGGGCCCAATGCTCTTACATGTGGTCAATATTTACATATTTTTCTTTATGCCTTTTCTTTAAAAAGTCTTTTTCTCACAAACCAAATTGACCAATACAATTAAGAAATATCTTGATAGTATTTTATCTACATAGATTTGAGTCATAAGAAAAATAAACAAGTGCTTGCCAGAGAAAACAAATTATGTTTCATAATTTACACATTCTTTAAGTATTCCACAGGTAGGAGTCTGAGACTCAAGAATGAAAGAAACTCCTTCCTTAGAGTCCTCTTTCATTAAAAGAGGTCCCAAGTTAAAGAGTCTATGCTTTGGCAACAGTTATCATGAGCCATGTGCTTTATATTTATTATATAATTTTCCATTCACCACTTAATTGAATGAAACAGCTATTATTGTTCCCGGAGAGAATATAACTTGTTCAGGGTTACACATATCTAATAAGTGGTGAAGCCAAAATTTAAACATAGGTCTGCTAGATTTCAAAGTCTTTACTCTTCCCACAATGATACGATGCTTCCTTTCAGAAACGATGTCTCATGGCCAACCTCCTGCAACAACTGCAATGTAACTTAATCACAAAAGAATTACCTGTGTTTCCAAAAAAAAAAAAAGAGATGCAATATTTTTCATAGTAGAAAGAAATTAAATTGGTGTTTCTCTGGGAAATAACGTTAGCTTTACTTGAAACAAAAACAAGTTAAATTTGTATTATATAATAGAGAGTTTAGCAACAAATTGTTCTTTTTAGTAATAAGCATGTTATAAAATGTCAGTAGAATATAGGCAACCTTTTTTGTCATATTTATCCTATATAATCACACAATGTGAAAAATATTATTCGATTTGCAGGGAAACGGAATAAAAATTTATAAAAAACATTTTTATCTTCACTTAAGCCCTAATCCATTTGAAAAAGTATCTTTAATATAATTATGTCATTAAATCACAAAAATGGAAATTGCGTTAACAGCAGGATGTTATCTTTTATTGAGGGCAAACAGCAGGGTTGCTGCTAATGAGAACATCATCAACTTATCAGCAAAAGGTCAGCCCAAAGAGCTCTTTACCCAACTTCTCCCTAAGTAGTTATTTTTCCCCTTTGATGGCATATCACACTGACAAGCTAGCCTTATACGTGGCTATATTATTATGAATTAGTCTCTGTTATGACAAGGCATATAATTACAAAGCACCCATTAAAGTTGGTACACATCGTTCAGAAGTTAATTCCTTTCCCTAAAAGGAATACTAAGCTTGTTTTGGTGATGTTGTTGTTCATTTGTTTTTAACATTTTGAAATTATTGATGTATTTTAAGTGTGTCCTCCATTCAAGACCTTGAAATGTATAAAGGCATTTTAAACAATGGGTAAGGGCATAGGTTTGGATAAAAAGAGGGCTTTATACAGATTGATCAGATTCTTATCCTTATTCTATTGATTGCCCTCTCTACAAACAGAAAGATAAAGTAGTAATCAAAATTACAGTATCATTTACTGTGAGCTTATTTTCTGCCATGCACTGGTCCAAGTGTTTTATAAGCACCCTTCATTTTATATTCACAGCAAGCTTTTAATAATTACAATGATTAACTTTTGTTTGCTTTTCCACAGGTTTTTGAAGACTGTCTTGGAGCTCATAAGAGTTCACCAAGATTTGATTAGAATTGCTTTACTAATGATACTTATTAGATAAAAACATTTGGAATATTAAGACACGGGAAGCTGTTGTGTATATCACCTGAAAGTCTGTGCTTGTACTGACAAAATGTAGCAAATAATTATTCAGATTAATAATAATAATAATGAGATTCATTCTAGGCATCTCATTTTCCCAACTAGATCTCTCTATTGCTTGTGTCCTGAATTGAATGAATATAAAGAATTGGTCAAAGGGCTAACGAAGGAAGCAAAATTAATTCAAATCTCACAAAACCTCACTTTTATAGGGTTGTGATACGTAATTTTATGTGTAAACTTGGGTAGGCCATAGTACCCAGATATGTGGTCAAATATTGGTCTAGATGTAGCTCTGAAGTAATTTATATGACATTATTTATTTATTTATTTTTATTCAAACAGAAAGTCACAAAAATTATAATCATCCTCATCAGTTCACTGAGTCCCATGTAATTAATTTTTTTTATCTTGATCTTTTGTTAGCACTTTTATGAATTCATCAGTTTTCCATTAGAGTTCTGAAAATGCTTATTCATTCAGTTCAGCAGTATAGTCAGTTACCAGAAACCTGTACTTGTCAGAGTCTTTTCCATGAATTCCTTGAAGATGAAACTCTTTTATAGGAACATTTTTGCAAAAGCATCAGAGTACACCCAGAACTGTCTGTAAATGACAAAAGACTTAAAAATGACCACGTTTAAAGATTTGATGAAAGTTTATAATAATGCAATTGACAAGGAAATTTAGTTATTTCTGAGATATACATTTTAAAGAAATAACTAGAATTATGACTTATAACATTATACCAAAACATATAAGATTTTTAGAAATTTCATGTAATGTCTGAAACATTTATATTAACATATTTCCATACAAATAACCCAAAGAAAGTTTAGTATTAGTTGTTTTTGTTTGTTTGTTTTTTTATACTGCAGGTTCTTATTAGTCATCAATTTTATACACATCAGTGTATACATGTCAATCCCAATACCCACTTCCTAATACCATCATATTAACATTAGGATTTCAACATAAGAATTTTGGGGAAACCCAAACACTCAGACCATAGTGGTAGGTATAACTCTAATGTACATATCGAGACCCATGCATACAACAGTTAAGAGACCTAAACTCTCTGAACTATGCTCTCATGTTAACATTATAAAATAGCATTGCTGGAGAAAGTTTTAGAAAGGAATAATCAAAGCACTGATGCACCCAGTTTCTTTCATCTTTGGTCTGTATCCACATTTTTTGACTAGTAAGTGGCAGTATCCTTCCTCCATAAACAGAGTGCCTTCTTTGCCTCTTGGCTTTGGGTTTGGAAATATGTGTGCTTTGCTGGAGAGACTGAAGCAGAAATACAGATTCTAAGGAGATATGTCTGTGTGTGTAGGTTCCCATTTGCAATTTTGTGTTCTAGTATCACCTTGGGGACATGTGTAGGCTATTCTGCTGTCCTGGGAGGAGAATGCAAGATGCATAGGGAAGAGTGGGGTTTAGCCAGCTTCCCAGTCTAGGTCAACCAAGCAGAATAACTTTATTTTTCCCATGAAGTTTATTTTCCAATTCCTAAAAAGGTCCTCTGCAGTAATGCTTGTGCCTATGGTAGCTGTAGCCAAGTTGTTGGTTTATGCAGAAGTGCACAACTGTGACAGATCTGGACCTAGCCAAACAATAAGAAACTGGTATTTATACACTCAAGCCAACATAAACAAATAATGTTGAACAGTTTGATCTCTTCCTCTTTCATGCCTAAGGAAGGGATATAATCAGTTTTCTTTGTTATAAAGTAACTGCTCAAAAAATAAATAAGAAAAATGAGTAATATTTGGAAAGCTAAATTACAGGCAGAGATTTGGTAGTACAACTCCATCGTCAGATCGCACATTATTCAGATGTGCTTTGTAGAAGACTGTTTTGAACTTTAGCTAGGATTTCAGGCAGTTTTTCAAAGAAATATGGCTTTTTATAATCTTTGTGTAAACATCATTATCTCTTTTACTTACTAGAAGACCTTTCCCCCTTCATGACGCATAAAGGGAAAGCAAACATTTAAACTTTCTACCTAAGGCAATAATTGCTACCTGCAAAGCGTCAACTCATTAATGAACTGTTTTATGTGCTTGCCAGAATTACAGAGCTATTTTATATTGCCTAGGAAGGCTGTAGACATTTTTCATAATCATGCTCAATCGTCCACTAAAACAGACCTAGTATATTAATATTTATTTTGCCTTTTTTCTTGTTTAGATAAAAATTTTCACCGTGATTTAGATTAGCCCTCAAATTATATTTTGCTAAAATGAAGTGTGTTTGTCTGTCTGTGTGGAAATGTGTGCTATAACTGACTTAATTGATTTGAAAATAGTAATACTGTTTCTATTTATATTTTCTTTAGCAATTCTGACTATATATTATATAGATAAAAATCAGCAGCTAACCAAAAACAAATTCTGTGTAACCAAAATACAATTCAATTCCACAGGTATGTATTGAATACCTACTGTCTTCCAGGCACAGTTTTAGGCCAGCAATGAATAGAACAAAGTCTTTTCTTCTGGAAATTACATTCTGGTGGAATTTTCTACAATTGAATGTAATTGTTTTATGAGTGATTGGTTAATTCATTCATTCATTCATTCAACAAGTACTCATTTAACGCATGTAGTAACGTATGAGGTCCTTTTTGACACTGGGGTACAGCATGAAAAGAGAGAATTCAGGTCAACATGGAGTACATTAATTTGAGGTTTGGAAAACGGAAGTCAATAAATGAGTAACAATTACGCAGGACAGTTTGGGTTGTGATCCGTGTTATATTTGGTTTTAGGGAGAAGAGAAGGAAAGCCACCAGAATAAGTCACATATAGGAGGTGGCTTCTCTAAAGCAATGCCATTTGTGCTAATAACTGATAGATGAGAATGAGTAAGACATGCAGAAACTTGGAAGAACATTTCCGCAAAGTCTGAGTATAAAAAACAAATAAACTACAAATATATGAAATATTGTCCAAACACAATAGCAATCAAGAGAGTGAAAATTAAGCAACAATTAGGTGTGATTTTATCCATTAGCTTGGCAAATGTTTTAATGTGTAACAATATCTAGAGAAATGAGAGCTCTCATACACAGCTTGTGGAAGTTACAATAAAATGGAGATCAGTTAAGAAATATTTACCAGAGATAAAGATTCCATGTCCTGTGATGCAGCAGTTTGCCTTCTATAAATGCTGGAGAACTGTTTATACATTTGCACTATTGGTGGCAGTTACACAGGGTTCAATTGCTAAAGAATCACAGGATCCAAAAGGACAATGCTCATTTCAGGAAAAAAGATACAATACAGCAATAACGTTAAAGTAAGGGTATACATCATAATCATGTTTAGGGCATGAAAGTAACACACCACAGAGAAAGAGAAGTAAAGGGTAATGGTGGAATGTGCAGTGATGAACCCAGAGTAATGCCCAGGGCAAGATCTTCCTGGATCCTGACAGCAGTGTTAAGAAATACATTTTTTTTATCCTGAAGATAACATAGAACCATTTAATATTTTAACTAGAGCCCACTGATGATCAGATTTATATGGTGCCAGAGAGAGGGATACTCCAAGAAGCAGGTAATACTGTCTTCTCCACCTTCCATTGGGAACAATACCGCACATGCCCTTCTTGAGTAGAGACAAGTGAGTAGGTTTCCTTAATGGTTAATAGCCATTTTTTTAGAGACAAATGGAAGAAGGCTTAAAGGAAGGATTTCCAACTCATTAGCTTGAGACTTAAATGATTTCAACCCTCTGAACTTTAAATTCTTATCTGTAAAATGATACCTAACACACATAGTAGGAAGAATGTTAAATGTAATAATTTATATAAAGTTCTTAAGAGAATGTCAACAATATAGCAAGAACTTAATAAATGAATATTATTATTATTAGTTATTAATGAGGAGAATCATAGGTAGTCTCTTATCACTGGTGTGGTGGTACTAGGGTTTACATTTTAAAGAACATTCTAAGAGTATGTAACACAAAATCCACAACATATATGTAAGTAACTGAGTCCCAGGTATTTAAGAAATTTGTCCTCAGGTCTCAAGGATTTGTGACTGCAAAAGTGCAATTTAGTGGCAATATCAGAGGAAAAAAGCTAAAAGTCATGGGTGCAGTTATTGACAAAGAGTGCAGAGATTGGGTGCAGAGGGAGACCACTGAAGTGTGTGGGCCTTGCCAGTGGGGTATTTCCTCTTTCCTTTCAACTGGTTGGATCTGAAATGATATTTTAGAGATTGAGATGTAATATAATTCTGATTATCGATGGGGTGCATCTGGCTGGCCAGTAAGACCTATCTTTCCAGGGCTTTGCTTGAGCTCAATGTCAATAGAGGATGCAAAGAATAAAGCAATATTGGCCCATTGTTTTATAGCTTTTCTGTGTGGGTATTATGCAGCTCAACCATTTAAATTAATGCAGGGTTTTCCTTTTCCTTTTCTTTCATTTTTGCCTGTTTGTGAGATTTGACATTACAAAAAACCCTGTAATATACTATGAGGGAAGAAGCACAGAATTGCAGATACAAGGAAGTTAGATTTTTCATTATGTTTGAGCGTTGGGAGAATGGAGGGTATGTTTATTAACGTAGTCGTCATCTTGAGTAACCCTGTCTGTTGAGAGTCACATAAAATTGATGGAACCCCGTTTTACATACTATAAGAAAACTATTTTCCCTTCTGTTCTGTCTGGAATCTTGATGCGACAGGAACTGGGGCAGTGGGTGCCGTATTTCTCCTGGCCACCTCTGACTCTGAATGCCTGCTGCCTGTCTCTGTGCTGGTCTCCACTAGACAAAGCCATAAATCCATTTAAGCTCCCAAATGCCCTTCTATATTGTGCAAGAATCCCCTCCTTTTTCTGATATTTTTCCCCACCTCTTTCTTTTTTGCTTCAGTTCTTATTTTGGAAAGGGTAAATGACATCCATTATTTGGAAATTTCTTTTGTTTAGAGAGCGCTGGAATTTGTGTCAAGAATCCAGTCCTATATTAATCAGGTAGAAAAGAGTATTCAGTAACATGCCACCAAAAACAACCACCTCAGAAAAGAAGCAAACTGTTTAGTCTTGAACTAAATCCTCTGGAAAGAAATGCCAATGTTTATCTATCTTACAGATGAAATGACAGTGATGATGCCTAATGGGGCTCCATAGTTCAGAGTGCCCAGGTAGGAATGGAAGGACCATGGAGAGGAGTGGATAGGATACAGTTGGAAGCAGAGATCACTTAAGAGTTATGAGTTCCATGAGAGGCCTGGACTGTAAAGAAGAAATAAAGAGGAATCACTTCCTGTCATGATGTCTGGGATTTAGTGCAGGATTATGAACAGCAGCTTATGGATGGAAGAGATAGAAGCCTCTTAGATTACATTTGATTGTGGGCTTTCACTTGGTTATCGCATCTGTGAATTTGAATTTAGAGAGGAGTGTTTAAACCTTTGGGTCAAGCACACGCTAAATAATGACAGAATGCTATTGAAAAAAGAGACAGAAGGAAATTTGTGTGTAAAAATGGGTAATTGGAAATTAAAAATTTGATTGCTAGAAATAAAAAACTAAAAAAAAAAAATCAAGAGAAGAACTGGAAGACAAAACTGAGGAAATTTCCCAAAATATAAAGGGAGACACGCACTTTGAAATAAAGAAACAGAAGTTATGAGAGATTCAGCCATGAAATCCAACACTACAAATAGACATTCTAGAGAACAGAGAAATGGATGGTTGAAATAAATGAATAGTAATTCCCTCCCTACCTCAACACAGGCATCTTTTGGCCACCAGATTTTTTTTTTAACATCTTTATTGGAGTATAATTGCTTTACAATGGTGTGTTAGTTTCTGCTTTATAACAAAGTGAATCATTTATACATATACATATGTCCCCATATCTCTTCCCTCTTGCATCTCCCTCCCTCCTACCCTCCCTATCCCACCCCTCTAGGTGGTCACAAAGCACCAAGCTGATCTCCCTGTGCTATGCGGCTGCTTTCCACTAGCTATCTATTTTACGTTTAGTAGTGTGTATATGTCCATACCACTCTCTCACTTTGTCACAGCTTACCCTTCTGCTTCCCCATATCCTCAAGTCCATTCTCTAGTAGGTCTGTGTCTTTATTCCCATCTTGCCCCTAGGTTCTTCATGACCCTTTTTATTTTCTTTTCTTAGATTCCATATATATATGTTAGCATACGTATTTGTTTTTCTCTTTCTGACTTACTTCACTCTGTATGACAGACTCTAGGTCCATCCAACTTGCTACAAATAACTCAATTTCGTTTCTTTTTATGGCTGAGTAATATTCCATTGTATATATGTTTGGCCACCAGATTTTTAAATGAAATGAAATAAAATAAAAATAATACACTCTTTAGTTTATACACATATTATTTATGTGTAATATATGCTCTATTTCTCTACAAACCTTATCTGTAAAATGACTGGTTTACATATTATATTTCCCTGCTTGACTTGTAGGTACTTGAGTTTGAAAAGTCAGGTTTAGTAGTTTATCTCTGCTGCTGTTTTCAGATAGATTTGGTGTAAATTCTAAGACCCCTTAATTCACCAGCTTACTTTTGTTTTTCTCAGGAACACATTTTTGATTATATCAAATACAATTTCAGCATCTATTGTTATGATCTACATCCATTTTCTTCCCTTAAACTATTACTCTAGTAAATCATATAATTATGCATATTAATATACACCATAATATATATTCTTAGAATAAACTTTATTTGGAACTCACATATTTTTATTTTATAATGTAGGATAATTTATAATTATTTTTATAATTATTTTCTATTTATATAATTATTTTCTATTTATATTCATAAATGAATTTAGTCTATAATTTTCTTTGGAATACCATTGTTGATGTTTTCTAGCAAGGTAATAATCTCAAACATGAATTTTTAAAAATTTTCTGTAACTTTTTCTATAACTTGAAGTCATGTTATTTTTGGAATTTTCCATGTTTGTCACAATTATAAATTTTTCTTTACTGTTAGCATATTTCTTTGTTTTAAATCTTACCTATGATTTAGAATATAGGTGCATTTTTCTACATTATTTTTGGTTACTTATAAACTAAATATCTGTGCATATGTGTCTAAATACACCTATATTTGTGTGTGTATATATATATATATATATATATATATATGTGTGTGTGTGTGTATATAGCCATATGCAAGTCTATAAAAAATAAAAGAATAAAGAAGAGACTCCATATTATCTCCCAACAAGATACAGCAAGAAACTTTATTAGACTTTATTTCCTTCTTCCTCTACACTACCCTTTTGTTGTATTATTAGTCTCAAATTTGCATATATTTTACATCTATTCTTGGGATATATATCTTGATTCTTTGTTTTCCTGTGTACTTCCTTTAATAAAGTATATTTAGTGAGGGTTTTAAAGGCAACACATTCGAAATGTAGATTCAGAAAATGTTTTTTCTTTGGCTTAACATAAATAAGAGTTGTACTTTAAAAGGCTAAGCATAACATTTTGTCGTCACAACCTTTTCCTTCACAAATATGGGCATGCCACTTTATTTTCTTTTAGATTTTATGCTACAAGATAGAAGTATGATAACCTGGATTTACACTTTTGAATAGTTGTCTGACTTTTCTTTAACTTCCAAAGTAGTTTCATATATCACAGCCTTTCTATGCATAGAAATCAGCTCTTTGTTTTTATTAGAGCTGATTGGGACTCTGTGGACCCTTTTATCTTGAAGTATTAAAGCATTCTTCAGTTGACAGGAATTTTATTTTTTATTAAAAAATAAATATTGAATAAAAGTTGAATATTTCAACTTCTCTGGGTCCCATTTTATTTTCCTCATTTTTAATATATTACCTCTATCCTCCTACTTTCTCATATTTTCTCAGGTTTTTTTCAACATGTTACTTTTAGAATTTGACTCTAGTTTTGCGGTTGTTGCAATTGTTATAGTATACTTCAAAAATTACAGTTTTAATCTCTGAGGATTCTTTCTAGTGTCCAGATTGCTAATTTTCCAATAATTAAATATCCTTTAAATTTTCACTGATAATGCAAATAGGATTTTTAATACTCTTTGCATCACTTTGTAGTTTCCTTTAGCAACTATTTTGTTTTGAGATCTTGAGGGTATTTGTTTTGAATATAGCTTTGTGATTCTTTTCTTTTTATTTAGAGTGTTTAATGTGGAGCCAAACTGGTTGAGTATGAATTCTCTTTCTGCCCTTTGGCAATGGGCAACTTATTAAACTTCCTTTGCATTAATTTTCTCATCTGTAAAGTGGAAAATCTGCCTCAAGTCTTTTCTGTTTGTCTTTTTCTGTAACCTGGATTAATTTTTGGAGGAAAAGATTACCTGTATTTGCCACAGTTATGCTTTTCTTTTTAAATTAGCATTTTAAATATGATTTAGGCATAATTTATCAGGTTTAGCATAATTTTCTTTTTAACTATTGCTTGCCAGTAAAAAAAAAAATTCTATCCATATACTTGTAACTCTGTCTACATCTGTTCATATGTATCCATATCTATGCGTGCGGCTAAAATACAGAGACAAATTTGAATTAACTTTGACACAAAATATTAATTTAATGAATCAGTATTTTGGAAATGAATACATTAATCAATAACTATAAAATGCTTAAAGCAATATCTGGTCAATATTAACTGTGGAATAAATTATTATTAATTATTTCTAATATTTAAACCTGCAGAGTTTTTACATCTGTCTGTATTTGTATTGTCTCTGTGTGCTAAAACTTATAGGAGGCTCTCTTTATTCCATAACAGAAGTCAAGCAAGACTCCTTCAATGATTGTGGAATTCTTCCACATTTTATTCAGTATGACAGAAAAAACAACAAGAAGGAGATTACATTCATTGTGATATTCAGCATCTTAGAGACACCATTGTTTATGTAGAGCAGAGATAAGGTTGTAAGCAGCTAATGGGTCATGGGATTTTACTTTATTTATTTTTACTTAACCTAATTTTGGCTGCCTTAGCAGATGAATCCAGTAAACAGAGACCCTCTTCTCAAACCAGTTTTAGGGGATGTGCTAACATTCTTACTGCTGTTAGCCTCTTCTCATCAGGTCATCCTTTATTCCTGTAGCCCTATCTACCCACTAGATAGTGTTTCAGTTTTCTGTTCTCTACAGGTTCCAACAGAGTCTATCTATTGATTTCAGGGGCCATCACCCGAATCCAGGATACATTGATGAGTCAGTGTGTGTGTGCGTGTGTGTGGGTGTGTGTGTGTGCATGAAAGAGAGAGACAGAGACAAAGACATAGACAAAGATCGGGAGAGAGAGACAGAGAGAAAGAGAGAGGGAGAAAGTTATAAAAATAGTCCCCTTTACTTTTCCCCTTTCCCCATTTTGTTTTTCAAGTATGGGACTGTGGTTTTTGGTCAGCATAGTCTCTCTGGTTTTTTCAACCAAAATATTTTCTAATAAAACTCCTCCAACTTTGGCATATTTGGCATGGGATCACTTCTCTAGTCTTTAGTGATGATTTGAAAATTCCTCTTTTACACCAAGAGACTCATTTACATAGGAAGGAAAACAGTTAAATTTGATATTAGAGTGGTATTCACATAATATAAATTATAATCCAGTTTCTTAAGAAAAACGTTTATTTTAATTTAGCAAGAAAATGAATCAAGACTATGAAATTATACAATGTACTTAAAGAATTTAATGTAGTACCTGATAAAGAATTAATGCATAATTATCATCTTCATGGTGAAAGATGTTGTACCTCTATTATCAAATTCCCAGAAGTATTTGTTACCCAGTACAATTTTCTTATTGTCTATCTTGATTAAAATATTAAATGGGTAAAACTCATCAGTATTTTCATCTTCTATCTGCCTGTTATCCAGAGATTTGTATTCTCTTTCAAGTGTTAACTCTGGAAGGTTCATAATGACTATATTCTCCTTATTTATTCACTCAATTCATTTAGCAAATATTTATTTTGCACCTATTTTGTGCCAGGAAATTTCCTAGGTGCTGCAAATACAGCTGAGAAATAAATCCATGCCCTCATGGAGTTGACATTTAACTGGGTACAAACAGAACATAAAAGAAGTCAATGTATAATATGTTAATAGTAGTAAGTGCTATGGAGAAGAATAAAGCTGCTTAATGTCATAAAAAATAGTGAGGGTGGACTCGCATACTATTTTAGATAAGAAAGAATTTGGAGACCTGGATGAGGTAATTAAAGATTCAAATATATTAGGGAGAAAAATTGAAATCACAGGAAAAATAATGTAAAAGCTATGAGTTGGAAGCATGATTGACATATTCAAGGGAGTGGAAGGAGACCAGTGATAGAGGCCCAGGAAGTGATGGGAGGAGAAGTAGGACATGAGGTCACAGAAGTGGCCCTGAGTCAACTGGAGACTTGTGGGACGGTTTTTACCAGAACAAAGATGTAATTTACTATGTGTTCCTTTTGAAACGATCACTGACATGCTGAAAATAGCCATGCCATAATGTCGGCATGAAAAAGTGGATAATTGAGAAGAGCCTAATTCTAAAAGAATACGTTAACAAGTAATTTGTCAAAATTATACAACATTTGCTCCGTATCAAATATGCTAAGCAGAAAGCTGGAGAATACTAATCACCTTCCACCATCGCTTTTAATTACTGTCAGGAAATAACTTATTAATGTTTTACTTTCATAACTTATTAAAGTTATAAGCAGCTATAAGCAACTATAAGTAGAATATTTTTGAAAAGTTAACATGAAATACATTTACCAATATGTTTCTTAAATTATTAGAGAATAATCAACATAACAAATGCATCTTCAAACTCTAGAAAATATTTCTTTTCTATACATTAACTCATTATCTGTCTTAGAGGAGCACAGTTCTGAATGCTTTTTATCATATTTTCTGGTATGATTTCCCCCCTTTCCTAAAAACAAAACCTCTAAACTAAATCTGTTTTTATGGCTTTACTTTTAAACTCCCCCAATTGATTTTAATTGCACTTAAGTAAAAATAAATAGGTACATAACTTAGTGACAAGGCTGTCAGCTATGCTTTACCAGGCACAAATATTGAATAGAACACAATCCCTTGCTTCAATGTACTGAAGTTTAGTAGAAAAGAAGACACATAATACAGAGTTACCATAACAGTATATTTACAGTGAAAAATGTAAGAGAGATGACTCTTTGCTTAACTAGTTGTGGACTTATTGAGATGGTCCTTATTTTAAAAGAGAAACATATTTTTAAGGTATTTAATAAAATTCTTTTTATTTTTTCTAAAGTTATAATATTTATTCAGAAGGAATATATATGTACCTTTACACATTCACACACATACATATTATCAAATTGTGAATATTTAAAAAGCCACCCTTAAAATAGACATACCTATTAATATAATTATATGAAGTGTTTGTTTTATTGGCATAATTGCAGGTTGTTTTGCTATGAGTGTCCATTATTCAAGACAACTGAGCTCAGACATTGAAGACATAAAATGTTCTCAGTGAATTTCTATCTGAATATTGAAAGATATTGCTCATCAATGGGATGATATTTTAGAGACAGTTCCTAGTATTAGGAAGGTTATTTAATAAATAAAACGTGAAAGACCTAAGAAAGTAATCTTCTGCAACAAATTGAATTCCTTGGAATATTATTTGTTCTAAATCGCACATGCAAAGATAACCATTATCAATATATGTAACTAAATCTGGGAAGTGTTGTGGTATTTCCAACAAATTCTTTGGTACTTGTACTCTATTAAAAATTGATCCTTTTTTTTTTTATGTTTGCTTGGTTGATTGGTTTTATTGTTTATTTTTGTTTTGTTTTTTAAAGAAAACCTGAGCCCCAGCTATTGCAGAATCTGCAGTGTTTGGTGTCTATATATTCATTTGTTTTTACTTAGTGCTATAGCAACCAAAAAGGAATAGAACATAATTTTTTTTTCGTGAAATAAATTTAAGGGTAAAAGGAATCTCTTACATAAGGAAGAATAGGATCACACGTTTGAGGTGTGTGTGTGTGTGTGTGTGTGTGTTTTGAAAGATGTGTGTATCTGTGTGCTTTCATTTGCATAAAAGAGAAAATCCTGTTTATTTTTAATATTTTACCTTTTATTAAGATGTCTTTTTTAAGTCTGCATAGAAAAGACATAGCTATACCATACTTTGCTTGGATTATTTTAAGGATAAGCAACAATGTAGGAAAGCAAGATATATTAATTCTCTACCCAGGGGAAGATGGGTCACAGTTCTTCCCAAACTGAGATATTGATAAGAGTGAACATTTATTCATTGTATATTGTGATTTAAGCATTGAGCTAAACATTTACTTGCTTGAATATAATAATCCCTCTCAATATCTCAAATAAGTACTACTCTAATTTTCATTTTACCAGTTAGGAAATTGAGGCTCTGAGAGGATGTGTAATTTTCCCAAAATCACACAGTTGTTAATCTACCATGCACTAGTTTTGCATTTTCATGAAAGTACAGTTATTTCTCATTTTGAATAAAACCATATCTTTACCTGAGCACTGGTGACTTTGCTCTTTTAACCAAGTGTTTATAGTTTTCAAAACAGAGAATCTGGGTTGGTAACTTGGCTTTCACAGCCACTTAGTTACCTCGCACTTGTACTCTTAGCATTCTTCATCAAATCATCTCAGAGGAGTGACTGCCCCCAAATCCAGTCCCTGTAGTTTTTGTTAAACTCTTAACAGTGATTTTTGATCTAATATTTTGATGTTGGGTAACAGGTTTACTTCACCCAATATGCGAGATATAGGCCAAAGTGCTTCATTTGTTTTAAGGTGCCAGCAATAAATACTAGTCTATACAAACTGTCTTCCACTCAAAGAGATCTCCCTAAAAGCCTATCATTAGAGAACACTATTAAGTTTTTTTGGGTTTTTTTTGTTTTTTTAATAATTATGCTACTTTATAATTCTTTATTTTATTTATTTATTTTTGGCTGTGTTGGGTCTTCGTTTCTGTGCGAGGGCTTTCTCCAGTTGCGGCAAGCGGGGGCCACTCTTCATTGCGGTGCGCGGGCCTCTCACTATCGCGGCCTTTCTTGTTGCGGAGCACAGACTCCAGACGCGCAGGCTCAGTAGTTGTGGCTCACGGGCCTAGTTGCTCCGCGGCATGCGGGATCTTCCCAGACCAGGGCTCGAACCCGTGTCCCCTGCATTGGCAGGCAGATTCTTAACCACTGCACCACTAGGGAAGCCCTAAGTTTTGAATTTAGATGTTAGACCAAGTTTTATTTATAGATTTAAGTAATTATTTAATGGGAGAATTTTGATCATACTTTAAAAAATGTGGAATTTATCCACAATGATGAATGAAAAAAAAATAATTGGAAAAGGCTACATTCAATTCAATAAAATCATATAAATGTTTTTAAAAAGCAAAAATATGTCCTATATATTATGAGTATATTCAAATCTATTTTTAAAAATAGAAACGTTAAGTCTTAAATTATCCATTTTGGGGATAGAGAGTAGGGAATTAGTTTGGGCAGGGACACAAAAGTGGCTTTCATTCTATTTGGGATCACTTGATTTTTTAAACTTTGTGTTTGTACAGAGTCTGTACAGTATATGCTCTTATTCATACTTTGATTGAACTGGTAATGATCCACCACAGAGCAAATGTTTGCATGTAAAATAAGAAGTAGACAATCCATAGAGTGAGATTTTTGAGTCGTGAATTAAAATGTGATGGAGAAAATCTAGCTATAGCTTTTTTCTCTATCCTCTATAGAGACCACATTAGTACTCATCCACAGGGGGCAGGAGGGAACTAGAGACCTAAGTACAGATTTCCATCTTATACCTTAACAAGTCTACACAATCATGTTTAATAATATGACCTAAAATAGCTAAATAAGAGAACGGAACTATCTAGTGTTGGTGATGTATTTCCAGTTTCTTTAGGGTATGTGGAAACCATTCTTTTGTTCATTGAAAATGATCTCTTCCAAAAAACTACTTACTACCAAATGAATTAATTTGAGTAATGCTCTAGAAAACAATGATGTAGCTATTAATTTCATGATGCTGGCTTGGTATCGGGTACATTGTGATGATCAAAAAAATATTTGAAACCATAAACAGTTCATGAAATTGGACTCCAAAGGCAGGAAATCTCTGTCCCTCTTTCTCCTCTCTCTTTCTCACCCCTGTTTTCTTTCTTGTTGAATCATAGAAAGTTTGAAAGGAAAATAGAAATAAATTTGATGAATTCCCATTGTAATGACTTAGTTTCAGTTGAACTAATTTGGATATATAATTTTCTCAGAATTAAATCAAACAACAGCCATAATTTTTAGAGGAACTATTAAAATAATGTGTTCTCTTGTTAAACAGACTGGTTTAAAATCTTAGCTCTGCCACTTCATAGCTCTGTAACCTTAGGAAGTTTATTTTCCTACCTGGGACTCAGTTTCCTCACTTGTAAAATGGAGGTTATAATACAACCCCTAATTCATAGGGGTATTGTGAGAATTAAATAGGTTATACATATTTTAAACAGTGTCTGGCTTAGAGCAAACATTAATAAATATTGACTTTTCCTAGAACATTTTCTTTTTGCAGGCATTTCACATTCAATTTATCATTTTACCTTCACAATCACTTTGGGAAATAGGTAGACCATTGTGCCCATCTCTTTCTTCCAGCCCTTTCTCCCTCCCCGCCTCCTTTCATGCATCCTTCTTTCCTTCTTGCTTCCATTCTTTCTATTAGCATGTGAAGAGCAAGGCACTCTGTTAAGCCCTGGGCTACAAAGATAAATGCGACATTAAAACTGCTTTGGAGTTCATCAAAGTCTGTAAGGAAAGAAGGACACACTGTTTGAGAATACTGAACACAGAGTGCTCTGTTGAATTATTTTAAGGTAATCTGTCTAGTCAGCGAGGAAGGAGGTGTGAGGGTTCAAGAGTTATAATCTTCAGCATTGGGCCCTGTAAACCTCAAATACAGGTTACCCAGGCTTTGTTTGTTTGTTTGTTTGTTGTGTTTTGTTTTATTCTTGCTTCCCTCACCCCCATTAATTGGAATACCTGCACTACCTATGTGAGCAATAGCTGGTGAGGAAGTTATAGTACCTTAAACATTACTTTCAGCTCTTAATATATTTGAGAAATATTTTTTAGCAGATTGGATGCTAGACTATCTTGTAGAGTTGTAGTAAAGTGTGAGCTGAATTCTATTTGCTTGAAAAGATAACTTATTCTGCTTTTTAAGATTCATCTTTCCACACATCTTTTATTCAGTTCAACTGAAGGACAGAACGGAACGAAACAGATAATGAGCTAGCAGCACCTAAGACTAACCTTTTTGAATAATAATAATAATAAAGTACATTTGCTCCCTTAGGTTATGTTTTAACAGAAAAGACATGTATCCATCTTGTCAAAAGGAATTTAAGGGGTCTCTAAACATCAAAATGAAAGATTCGGAAATGCATAATTATTATAGGGGAAAGAAGAAAAAGTCTGGCTAATGTATCTGTAAGAGAGAATGTAACACAAAACAAATGAGAAATCTGTGTACTGCAGTAGTATTAATGAATTTAAGGATTATCATAAGGAAAAAATGCAACAATTAATTGATGAGATATCTGAGAACTTTTAACAGTTAATTCCTAATACTGAATAGAAATTGATGAAATTATTGAGATGGAAAAGAACAGCAAATGGGCCACAGACAAAATAGTGAATTCCTTATACAACACCCCCAACAGGGATATGTTTAAATTTCAACTACATCCATACATGATTAGTGTAGTAGATCGGCATAAAGCATTTAAGACAAAGCTGCGATTATCTATATAAGAATTATTTAATTAGGAAGTAAAAAATATTATACTTTAAGAGTGGCAGCCAATTTTCCTAGATCTGTCACATCTCTAGACTTTCATGATGTAGGTCATTAAGTTGGGTTAATGTGGCATTCTATAATGTGTTTAAGAACTAACTTAGGGCTTCCCTGGTGACACAGTGGTTGGGAATCTGCCTGCCAATGCAGGGGACATGGGTTCAAGCCCTGGTCCGGGAAGATCCCACATGCCCCGGAGCAACTAAGCCCGGGCACCACAACTAGCGAGCCTGCGTGCCACAACTACTGAAGCCCACACGTCTAGAGCCTGTGCTCCACAACAAGAGAAGCCACGACAATGAGAAGCCCGTGCACCGCAACGAAGAGTAGCCCCTGCTCGCCGCAACTAGAGAAAGACCGCGCACAGCAATGAAGACCCAACACAGCCAAATATAAAAACAAATAAATACATAAATTTACAAAAAAAAAGAACTAACTTAGCCCCAAACTTTTAAATATTTCTAATAAATTGAATTTTTCTTAATATAGCAAAGTACTGACCTTATGAATAGTCTTAATGCTTAATTGTGTCATAACAAAATACAATCCTAAAAGGTGACTTAAAAATACCTCTTTCAGTTGCTCAGTGTCAGTTATTAATTCTTATGGAATGAGTCTATGGAAGGGAAATTCCCTTCATTGAAGGTCAAATAATCACTAGAAATATTAAAGGAGAGGGCAGGCCTCCCAGTCATCATTTTGCTGCTTCTTGATAATACTCTTTCTCTTCATGTTTCTTTTAGTGATTATGAGTGTGAATAATTTATTAATTTATAACTAGGGAAAATTCACAAAGAACAATAGTGTCTCTCCTGAACTTAAATTAGAAAATAATTTGATTGTGTTACTGTCCTGAAACAATTAATGCAGTGTTCTATGAAACGGCTTTTCATTTGAGAATGTCTAGAATGGAAGAAAATTGAAACAGATATGAAATCTTAAGTAGTTCAATTTTATGTAAATTTATGTATGAAACAAAAAGCAGCATTGCAATGAAATCTTCTGGGCTTTAATTTGATTCAAGGTCTGATACATATTTTGACCATCTTTCCTTCATGCAAAAAGGGAAATACTCCAGATAGAACAAGTCATTGACTGCCTAATGTACATCAATCAAACTTGCTAACTTATGATGTTTCTCAAGGGTATTGGCTCTTTGGTACTCGTCAGAAATATAAATGGGCATCGTGGTGTGGGTATACTGTGCAATAGAGCAAAGAGGCGTGGTATTCCATGTGCCATATCCCTTCACTTCAAACAACTAATTAATGGTCTGCTATATATCCTGTTTCTCAGGGGTCAGAGGTATTGTTTAGAATCCTCAATGTTGCCTGTTTAAATTGAAAGAGATGACAGATGAGATTCATCTAGGGTGTTGAGCATAAAGGAAGGATAAAGCCCTTGTCTCTCTAGGAAACTTATGCCAAGGAATATGAACACAGGAAGCCAAAAGATTTAGTTCCCTTTGGTAAATTTTATTACATTTTTAACCCCTTAAGAAAGAAAAATTAAAGATAGTTAATTCTGAGCAAATAATTTGATATATTTTGTCTGTGAATCAAATTCCCTGAATCAGTTTCTGATTAAACCACTAGTAGTATAATCAGCAGAATATTTTTAAAAGAAATCATATTTCTGAGAAGCTCAGTGTCACCAATTTGTAGAATTTTCTTCTCTCTTTAGCAAAGCAAAATATGTTATATAGGTGTGTTTGAATACTGAAGTTTAGAGTTTAGGGCATATTTAGGTTATAAGAAAAGAAAATCAATAACCTTAGGTCAGCTACCATATATTAAATAGGGTAAAATTCACACTGAAGTCAAATTTTACTAGATAGAAATATAGTCTTGATATTTACAGAGAAAGCAACTTTTGATTGAGCATATTTTAATTATTTTTTCCTGGATTATAAACACTACTAAAAATAGGGATTTTTTTTTTTTTTTTTTTGTATACACAGTGTCATTCAATGCTGAGCTACCAGCTACAAAATTAGAAGTGAATGGAATTCAACGCAAAATTAATGCTACAAATCTCTCTTCCATGTGCTAGGCATTCCTCTAAGTGCTGGAATTAATGACAGACATCATGGAGCTTATATTCTTATGGGGATGACATATAATAAACATAAATGTAAATAAAAACAGGCAATTACAGATGGTGTCAAACCATATGAATGAAATACAAAGTGTGAATTCACAGTAACTAGAAGTCAATTTAAACAGTGTTGTCAGAAAGCCCTTGAGAAGGTACCATCTAAACCCAAATCTGAGAGATGATAGTGGATCAGCTATACTAAGAACCTTGGAGGGAACTTTTTGGAGTGGACATGTTCAGAGGCCCAGTAGAAAGAATGGATTTGGCATGTCTGGGAAACAGGAAGGAAGACATAGTGGCTGGAAAACAAGCAGCAAGGACACAATGGTGAAAAGGAACAAAAATAGTCAAATCTTCAAGATAATTATAGGCCATAAAGAACAGTTTTGATTTGTTGCTGTTTTTCCCTGAACACAATGGTAGCCATAACAGTATATGGGAAGGAGTGTGGGCAAGCCCGATTTTATTTTTAGAAGTTCAGTCTGGTTGCTTTGTGAAAAACTGCATTGTAGGTTTGTTTCAGTGTATGGTGGCAGGAGAATGTGGAAATGGAAATGAATAGCAAGAATAGAAGCAGGGAGACTATTTGTGAAGTTTTTGCATTATTTGTAAACATACAGTACCACATTTTTAAAAATTTATGTTGAAACTGTTATTCTATTCTCTTTTATTTTTTTCATTTTCAAACCAAATAAACTACTTGGAAATTCCTTGAAATCCTTTGTAATTTTGTCTCTATGCTAGATCATGTCTTCATATTTATTTACTTATTCTATTTGTTGTTGAGTTCTATGTATCTGGTTCCACTAAATGTTGTATTTTGAGCAGGTATGTTTGTGTATGTTTTCTCATTTAATTCCCATGACTCAGCAGAGGGTGGTTTATCACCATTTCAACAGAAGATTCAGAAAGTTTAAGTAACTTGATCTAAACCACAATGCAGAGCTGTAAATATAAAGATGAGTGGAAAAGATATCCAGTTGATATTTGCAAACTGTGTTTTTTCTCTCTTCTTTGCTATCCAAGTTAACACATCAGATATAAGGAATAAAAAAAATTAGATTTGTCTTACAGTTGTTATTTCATAGCATATACTCAGAACCCTGATCACCAATGTTTGTACACAGATGGAAAAAAACATAAAACATTAGAACTGTCATCTTATTTAGTTAGTGTGAAACTTTAAACCCTTTTTTCTATCACAGACCAACTGATGCTATTATATTTGGAAAAATGTTAATCAGCAAGGAAAGTTTTTGTTTTAAGGAGATTCAAGATTTCCTATTCACATGAAGAAATAAGTCTAGAAATTCTCCTCAAAATTATTTTTCTTTTTTTACTATTAATCTTGTCAATTGATATTTTAATATTTATTTCATTAATTGTTTTCTGGCTGTTTTTGTAGTTCCCTTTTCCTATCTTCTTTCTGTCTTTCCTTGTTTTTTGATAGTTTTCTTTACAGTTATGTTTAGATTCACTTCTCATTTTCTTTTGTGTATTTAAAACAAATGATTCCATGTGGTTACCATGAGGTTCACTTATAGCATCCTATGTAAATAGTAGCTTGCTTTAATTGATAGCAACTTAGATTTGAACATATTCCAAAGTTCTATCTTTTTACCCTCCATGTTTTATACTTTTAATGACACACTTTACATTGTTTTATTTTATGTACCACTTAACTAACTATTGTAATTTTATTCCTTTTGTATATTAACCTTTGTGTTTTCTTTATAAGTGATTGATCCACTACCTTTATTGTATATTGACCTTTTCCAGTGAGATTTTTACTTTCATATATTTTTTCATTTACTAATTTTAATGCCACTCCTTTTCAGCTTAAAGATGTCCCTTAACATTTCTTGTTTAGTGTTAATGGACTCTTTTAGCTTTTGCTTATCTGGGAAACTGTTGATCTCTCCTTCAATTCTGAATGATAATCTTGCTGGTTAGAGAATTCTTGATTGAAAGGTTTTTTGTTTGTTTCTCTCAGTGCTTTGAATATGTCATACCACTCCCTTCTGCTCTGTAAAGATTCTGCTGAAAAAATCTGCTGATAACTGTATGGGGTTTCCCTTGTAGATAACTAGTTGTTTTTCTCTTGCTGCTTTTAGGATTCTCTCTTTATGCTTAACTTTTACCATTTTAATTATAATGTGTCCTGATGTATATCTCTTTGGATTCCTCTTATTTGGAAATTTCTGGGCTTCCTGGACCTGGACATCTCTTTCCTTCCCCAGATTAGGGAATCTTTCAGCCACTGTTTCCTAAAATAATTTTTTTTTGACGCTTTCACTCTCTCTTCTCTTTCTGGGACCCATATAATGTGACTGTTATTCCATTTGATGTTGTCCCAAAAGTCCGTTAAGGTATTTTCACTTTTTAAAATTCTTTTTTCATTTTCCTGGTCAGTCTGGGTGAGTTCCATTGTTTTGTCATCCAGCTTGCTGATTTGTTCTTCTTCCTCACCCAGTCTGCTATTGAATCCCTCTGACGTATTTTTCAGTTTAGTTATGACTTTGTTTGGTATTTCCCAATATTTTCTGTCTTTTTGTTGAAGTGCTCATTGTGTTTATCCAATCTTCTGAGTACAGTCGGCATTTTTATTACCATTACTTTAAATTCTTTGTCGGGTGGATTGCTTATCTCCATTTCATTTCTTTCCTTTTCTGTGGTTTCTGTATTGTTCATTTGATAGGAACATATTTTTCTGTCTCCCCGTTTTGCCTAATTCCCTATGCTTGTTTTTGTGTATTAGGTAAATCAGCTACCTCTCCCAGTCTTGAAGGAGTGGCCTTATTTAGGAGAAGTGCTGTGGGGCTCAGAGGCACAATCCTGCCTGGCCACCAGAGCCAAGTATTCAAGGGTTGTCCCTTACATAGGCTGCATGTACCCTTCTGTTGTGGTGGCTCTCTGGCTGCTGCTGTGGTGTGCTGGTGGGTGGAGCTGGCCTGCACACTGGCTGTGGAGTCCAGTTATAGCTGCTATGCAGAGCTGGTGGGCAGCCTGTGCCCTGGACTTGTTGTGAGGCCGAGCCACAGCTGCCGCCAGACGCTGGTGGGCAGGGCTGGACCCTGGCCTGTCTTTGAGGCCTGCACTTGACTCCTGTGCATGCTGGTGGGCAGGGCTATCACTTGGTGGTCTGTGAGGTCTCAGATGGGCAGGATTCTCATCTGCGTGTACCCACCAGTGCCAACAGGTTAGAGGGAGAATTTCAGAATGGTTCCTGAAGTGCCTGCATTCACAAGGTAGCTTAACATCACAGAAACGGCTCCCACCAGTGTCTCAGTAGATGGGGAGCATCCTAACTGGTTTCTGCCTCTCTGGCATATGCTTCAAGATTAGTAAGTGGGTCCCCTTAGCCTATGGTCTAGGCACTTTTCAATCTGCCATTTTTGTG
The DNA here is from genome assembly GCF_009873245.2 of Balaenoptera musculus. Lineage (NCBI taxonomy): Eukaryota > Metazoa > Chordata > Mammalia > Artiodactyla > Balaenopteridae > Balaenoptera > Balaenoptera musculus. The sequence goes on from NC_045788.1 coordinate 111,207,659, forward strand.
CTAGCTTTTAGGTCCAGTGAGTTTGTATATGAGACTTTCAAAAGCAGGTTTTTCACTTCCTACAGTTCTGTAGTTTTCCTGGACATATTTCCCATTGGTTTTCTAAGGGAGGTCTATGGGAGCTCATTTCTCCTGTGCAGGAAATAGGGGCTGGAACGCCTGATGTGGATCACAAATCCCTTCCTCCCCAAGGAAAAAAAATTGTATTTTTGTGATCCCTCCTGATTGTGGATCACTGCTGCTGGGCTTTTTGATTGTTGTTTTTTCTTGTCTGGTGAGATTGTATCTCTTTCTCTCCTACCTATCTCAAAATGCCGTCCTTTGACCCTTTGTTGTGGAGGCTCTGTTCATCCAGTTTTCAGGTCCCTTTCCAAGGGAATTATTCCACATGTAGTTGTAGATTTGTTGTGTTGTGTCCATGGGGGAAGGTGAGTTTGGTATCTTCCTACACTGCCATCTTCTCCAGTGCTTTTTTTACCTCTGCATTTTGTAGTTTTCATCATACAGATCTTACACAGATTTTGTTAGACTTAATTACTTTATTTCTTTGGAGCTATTATAAGTGAATTTTAAATATTTTGATATTCAATTGTTTCTTCCTAGTTTATAGAAATATAATTGATTTGTTTGTTTTATTGACTTTCTATCTTACAACTTTTCTAAACTCATGTATTAGTGTAGTGAGTTTTTGTAGGTTCTTTGGGATTTTCTATGTAGACAATCATATCATATGCAAATAGTGGCAGTTTTTATCCTTCATTTTATTTTAGATTTTTTGTCTTATTGAACTGTGTAGGTCTTCCAATGTGATGCTGAATAAGAATGTTGAGAGAAGATATATGTACTTTGTTCCTAATGGGGGGGGGGAGGTGGTTGCATTCAGTCTTTCACTGTTCAATATAATGTTACCTGTAGTTGTTTTGTTATTTTGCTTTGTTTTGTAGATATCCTTTATTAGGTAGAGAATGTCCCCTCTACCCTCAGTATGCAGAGAGTTATTGTTATTGATGTAGGGTGAATTTTACTAATTTTTTTTTTTCTTCATCAGTTAATATGACACTGTGATTTTTCTTCTTTAAGAAGTGGAGGATTGTATTGACTTATTTTCGTATAAGAAACCAACCTTCCATTCCCAGTATAAACCCTACTTGGCCATGATGTATTTAACCTTTGATTTGCTGAAATTTTACTGATGGTTTTTACATCTATATTTATGAGGCATACTTGTCTTCAGTTTTCTTTTTCTTTCTTTTTTTGTTCTGGTTTTGATGTCAGAGTAAGGCCAACTTCAGAAAGTGAGTTGGAAAGTGTTTACTCCCTTTTGTTTTCCAAAAGAAATGGTGTAAAATCTGTGTTGACTTTAACTATTTCATAGAATTCACCAGGGAATATTTCCAGGTCTTAATTATTTTTTTAATTTTTAAATTTTTTTTTTTTAGAGCAGTTTTAGGTTCACAACCAAATTGAAGGGAAAGTACAAAGATTTCCCATTTACCCCCTGTCCCCACGCATACATAGCAACTCTCCCATTATCAACATCCCCCACCAGAGGGGTACATTTGTTACAATTAATAATTCTATGTTGACAGGTCATAATCACTCAGAGTCCATAGTTTATGTTAGGATTAACTCTTGGTTTTGTGCATGCTATGGAATTGGACAAATGTATAATGATATATGTCCATCATTATGGTATCATACAGAGTGTTTTCAGTGCCCTAAAAGTCCTCTGGGCTCTGTCTACTTATCTCCTACTCCCAACCCCTGGCAACCTCTGATTTTTTACAAACTCCATACTTTTACCTTTTCCAGAATGTCATATAATTGGAATCATACAGTGTATAGCCTTTTCAGATTGGTTTATTTTACTTAGTAATATGTATTTAAGTTTCCTCCATGTCTTTTTGTGGCTTGATAACTTATTTCTCTTTAGTTCTGAATATTATTCTATTGTCTGGATGAACCACAGTTTACAAGGACCTTTTGCTTGCTTCCAAGTTTTGAAAATTCTGAATAAAGCTGCTCTAAACATCCATATGCAGGTTTTCTTACGAATATAAGTTTTCAACTCCAAGGAATGCAATATCGAGGAAAGCAATTGCTGGATTGTATGGTAGAAGCATGTATTGTTTTCTAGGAAACTGTCAAACTATCTATCAAACAACTTACCAAATGGCTGTACCATTTTGCATTCTCACTGGCAATGCGTGAGAATTTCTGTTGTCCACTATCTTGTCAGCATTTGGTGTTGTCAGTATTCCAGATTCTGGCCATACTAATAAGTGTGTAGTAGTATCTCATTGTTGTTTTAATTTGCATTTCCCTGATGACATATGATGTGGAACATCTTTTCATATGCTTATTTGCCATCTGTATATCTTCTTTGGTGAGATATTATTAAGGTTTTTGGCCCATTTTTTAATCAAGTTGTTTATTTTCTTATGGTTGAGTTTTAAGACTTATTTGGATATTTAAGATAACTGTTCTATATCAAACATGTCTTTTGCAAATAGTTTTTCAAGGTTGTGGCTGGTTTTCTTATTCTCTTGATATTGTCTTTCACAGAGGAGAAGTTTTTAATTTTAATCTTGCTTTCCATTATTTCTTTCATGGATTGTGCTTTTGGAGTTGTAGCCTTAATATTTGAAAAAATATTTTTAACTACAAAATAAATTTATTTAAAAGTTATAGAACTCTTTCAGTTATCACTTTTTTTCCCAGCTTAATTGAGATATATTATAACCTTGTGTAAAATTAAGGTGTACAATGTAATGATTTGAAAATATCACTATCAACATTTCAGACATTAAAAAGAATAGTAGATGAAAACATGAATGCCTCTACACAAAGAAATTTTTAAAATTAGTAGAAATAGAGAAATTCCTCAAAAAGCAAAACTACTAAAACTTATTTAAAGTTAGGTTTTAATATCTGAAATATTAGTAGCAATATTTTCTCCTTCATTCCTGATATTGCTAGTTACTGTCTTCTCTCATTTTTCCTTTGTCCATCTTACTAGCAGTGTGCTAATATATTGATCTTAAAGAACATAATTATATCAAATATATCAATATATCATTATCATTAGTCAGTTACCTTCTTTTTCCTTTGTGATTTACTTTGCTCTCAAGTCTTTTTGTCTGACATTTATGTAGCCACTGCAGCCTTTTTTTTTTTTTTAATTGGTGTTTGCATGATATAGGACTTCCCATCCTTTTACTTTTTTCCTACCTATAGCATTATATTTGAAGTGAATTTCCTTAAATAGCATGTATTTGGATCTTTTTTTAAATCCAGTCTGTCATTTTCTCACTTTAATTAATATGTTTAAACCATTTATAATTATTATATTATTAATATCTTTTGATTTATGTTTACTATTATATTTTTCACTTCCAGTTTCTTCTCTCTTTTTCAGTTTTCTTTTTCCCTTTCCTGCCATCTTTTCAGTAAATGAACATTTTTAGCATTTCACTTTAATTAATATATTATGTTTTTATTATCTTTTTGTTCATATTTTTATATATTGTTGCTTGGTTTTTGTAGTTTATCAATAGATCACGGCCTACATACTTAATTTACCTCTGTCTACTTAGAGTCAACATTTTAATTCTTGAAATGGAGTGTGGAAACATTACCATCATATAGGTCTCTTTACACCGCTTTATGTTGCAGTTGCTTTATGTATTACATCCTTGTATGTTGACAAACCCATCAAATATTTTTTAATTTATTTTTAATCAACAAACATACTTCAAAGCCATCAAGAGAAAGGAACACCTTATCAGATTTAGCCAGATATATACCATTTCATTTGCCCTTTCTTCATATTTAGTGTGCCAAGTTTCCTTCTGGTTTTGTTTTCCTTTTTTGAAGAATTTCTTTCAGCAATTCCTTTAGAGCACATCTGCTGCCATAGAATTTTCTTACTTTTTATCTTATTCTTTTATTCAGCCTCATTCCTGAAAGGTATTTTTATTAAATATAACATTCTGGATAAGTTTTTTTTCATTTGAATATATAAGAATGTTACTTTTGGTCTTCATGGGTTCTGATAAAAAATGCAGTCATTCAAATAATCATTCCCCCATAAGTAGTATAGTGTGGTTTTATAACTGCTTTCAATAATTTTTCTTTGTCTTTTATCTTTGTCTTTTTGATTATGATGCTCTGGGTATATATTTCTTTGAGGTATCCTGTTTGGAGTTTTCTGAGTTTCTTGAATCTAAGTTTATTTGGCTTGGTTTATTTGCAAATATGAGAAGCTTTCAGCATGTATTTTATTTTATTTTATTTTGTTTTTTTAATTTTGAACAAATTTTATTTACAGTTATTGACAAGATGATCGATTATTTAGTTCTTTATTTATCAGACTATTGTTCCATTGTAGGACATTTTTATTTTAAAATTTTTTATTTTATATTGGAGTATAGTTGATTAACAATGATATGTTAATTTCAGGTATACAACAAACTGATTAAGTTATACATATACACGTATCTACTCTTTTTCAAATATACTCAATCACATACTCATTTTCATATAACTGAAAGTTGGTAAAATAATAGCAATAACTAAATTTAATCATTATTTTGGATTACAGTCCATTTAATGGACAGTTATATTTTAGTGAGTCACAAAATAAAGGCATTCATAATTAATGATTATTTTTTTATTCCATAGTATATACATATACAGTTGTCTTTATTTTACAAAAAATACTAATTATGTTGTAAACATGTCTTTCACATAAGTTCTATTAAAAAGAATGTCAAATGAAACAAATGTTCTTAAGTCATTATAGTTCTTTGATTTTTAAAATAAAATTTATTTTAGCAAAACTTCTACAAGGCAGTATCAATGGGCAATATTTCTTAAAAATTTAAAAAATACTGAGATTCAGAGATAAATCATGATCATATATATATTAGACCAAACGATGTAATGAATTGGTAATATATGGATAAGTATAATTATTGCAGAAAATATTGCAAAATTTTATTTGTTTTACTTTTATAAATTACACTAAATTCCTCATTACGTGTAATTGTATGCTTTCTCAGTGATCTAAAGGAAATACAATAAAATGTGCACAATTTGAATGTGTTTTGTAATATTTCATAATATTATATGTTTGGACTCATAATAGCTATCTCTCTGTCTTAATGATAATTGATAACTCACAACTCTAATTTAAGTTTCAAGATATTCAAAGCTACTGTGATTAAAAGAAGTCATCCATGACTTTATTGCTGAGACTATAGTTCCCTTTTCTCAGGTTATGTCTACTTCATGATCTTGTCAACATTAAAAAAAAGCAAACAAGGAATTACAAACTTTTTATTATTAACAAGGAAAATCTACATGTGCTCTGTACATTTAATATTTCATCTCGTAAAACACTGCTAAGAACAGAGATAAAGCAAGTCACATTAAATTTGCTATGAGCTTGACTGTCAGTCTCTGACAGTCCTCATTTTACCAACAAAGACAAATGTACGAGCAGAAATTGTAACGTAACATTGATCATTCTACCACTGTCAACTGCAAACAAAATCATTTGCTTTGAATCGTTTTTTAAAAAATATCATTTATTATACTTTTTTAATCTTACTTATTAATACCTAGCTGCAATAATGTTTTTTGATATTAGAACTATACATCAGATGGAAAAAAATGCATTTTTATTTTAACTAGATTTTAAATGTTATTCTTCATTTTTCCCACAAAATACAATTAAATTAACCTATGAATATTGTTAGTATCCAGCTTTCATTTGAATGGTTACTTATAATTCTTATTCTATCCGGTGACATAAAATGGCCGTACTATTTGGTTGGCCAAAAAGTTCGTTCGGGTTTCAGTAACATGTTACATCTTACAGACAGCATGAAACAAACTTTTTGGCCAACCCAATATTTTATAGCTGATAAGGCATTTAAAAAGTAGCTACAGCTAAGAAACTGTAGGCGATAAAATATTCTTGTGCCTAAATATTTACTTAATTTTCCAACTTTTATTTTAAATCATCACAATAAAGAGAAATTTCAATAATTAAAACTTTACACTGTAAGGATTTTGTATAAAAGCTCTAAAGAAAGATAGTTATATGAACTTACTTTAGCATTTAAGCAAGAGGTTTTCTTTCTTGTTTTAAGAGAATATCAGGAATTATTCTACTATTGAAAATATTTGCATCATTTGAATTTAGTTTAGATACCAAATACAGACTCAAAAACTCTTGGGACTCACTCTAGATATATAAATAAAATATATATAAATATATCTATATTTATCTTTTACAGAGTGTGAACAAAACCTTTCATAATTGAATTTTCTCAGAATATAGAGATAAATGTGGACTCTATTTAATTTCCTGTCCCTCTGTTTTTTATTTTACATTTGTCTTTTAAAAGATATTTAATCAAATATTTATCTATAAATATTTAGTGAATATTCTATTGTGGTCAGAATATTTAACATGAGATCTATTTTCGTAATAAATTTTTGAATGTACCAAACAGTATTGTTACTTATAGGCACAATGTTGAACAGCAGATACTAGAAGTTATTCATCTTCCATTACTGAAATTTTATATTCGTTGAACAACTCAATATTAGCTCATTATCTGCAGGATTTGTAACCTATTTAATTATATATTATGTATATGTTATATCATTAGACTGTTTTGTAACATATATATCCCACAAAAATAAACTATTTTGTTTAAATCTTAAAAGATGGGAAAACTATCAACATATCATGTCTATCTTATGCACTTTATCTTTTCTAAACTAAACAAACAGATATTTTTCAAATATTTATTTACGCCTCTTTCTCTTTAGAGAGAAAGGGGAACAAAAATTTCCAAGTCACCTGCTGTGGTTGTTCTAACTTTTGAGTTTTAAATATATTGGTTCAGTTCATGAGACAAGCCCCCACAATTTTTACAACTTTCTGATTGTGTATGTTTTCAGGGTGATTTTGAGCCTTGATTTTCTTCTTTTTGCTGAAATCTTATCTTCTCTTGAATTACAAATCCCTTTGCTCTTTTCTCTTTTTTCTCACTGATCCACATTTGGAGCTCAGCACTTATTCTTGCTTCCTGCTTTTCTGAATACCAAAACTCTTGCAAAATATTTTGGTATGTAATAACTGTAATGGGGATTGTCACATCAGGATTGAAGTATGTATGGTAGCGCACAGATATTTCTAGTAGAAAGCTAGGCACCCTTGAACTTAAGATTCTGACACCCCACAGTCATTGGTCACCTTCAACTACAAGTCACAGCCTACTGCATCCTTGCTCAGCTCCCAATTATGTCTTCTTTCTCCACCTTTGCTCCTCTCCTCTCTTTTCTCTTCTTTCTTAACCCATGTTCCTGTTATTACTTAGGCTAACTACTTTGAAAGTAAAATTTAAAATTCACCATTTAAATACACATGAACATCTCATTGAAAAATATCCAAAGAAAGTACTTATCTCCCATTCAACCTCATTAATATTGAACTTAACTTTTTACATGTAATTTGTAGGAATTCTTATAATTTTTTTTAATTAGAAAAGAAAAATAAAACCGTAATGAGGTGATATGTAGTTATTTTAAGTGTACACTTCAACAGATTTTGAGAAATTTATACCTTCATGTAAACACTATCACATTTAACATATAAAATATTTATATCACCCCAGAATGTCCCTTTTGCCCCTTTCCAGCAAATCTACAGTATTCCCAGAGGTAGGCAACTATATATTCTGATGTCTATATATATATATATATATATATATATATATATGGACATCAGAATAAATACACATTATGAATTTTAGAAAAAGTTTGTTAATTTTGACAAAGTATTTTGATTGGGATTACACTGAGTGTATAGATGAATTTAACGAGTGACATTTTTATCTTTTCTGATCTATGAAAAGAGGACATTTATACATTTACTAAAGCCTTTCTTAATTACTCTAGACAACGCTTTGTAACTTTCAATGTATAGTACTTGTATATAGTTTGTTAAATTTAAGGCCACATATTTTAATGCTAATTTTAAATTATTATTATTATTTTTTATTTTTATGAATTGCATATGAATTTTTTTTAATGTCTGAAACATTTATATTAACATACTTCCATACATATTTCCATACAAATACAAATATAAGATTTTTAGAAATTTCATATAATGTCTGAAACATTTATATTAACATATTTCCATACGTATTTCCATACACATACAAATATAAGATTTTTAGAAATTTCATGTAATGTCTGAAACATTTGTATTAACATATTTCCATACAAATAACCCAATGAAAGTTTAGTATTAGTTGTTTTGTTTGTTTGTTGTTTTATACTGCAGGTTCTTATTAGGCATCAATTTTATACACATCAGTGTATACATGTCAATCCCAATCGCCCAATTCAGCACACCACCATCCCCACCCCACCGTGGTTTTCCCTTTTGGTGTCCATACGTTTGTTCTCTAAATCTGTGTTTCAACTTCTGCCCTGCAAACCGGTTCATCAGTACCATTTTTCTAGGTTCCACATACATGCATTAATATACGATATTTGTTTTTCTCTTTTTGACTTACTTCACTCTGTATGACAGTCTCTAGATCCATCCACTTCTCAACAAATGACTCAATTTCGTTCCTTTTTATGGCTGAGTAATATTCCATTGTATATATGTACCACAACTTCTTTATCCATTCGTCTGTTGATGGGCATTTAGGTTGCTTCCATGACCTGGCTATTGTAAATAGTGCTGCAATGAACATTCGGGTGCATGTGTCTTTTTGAATTACGGTTTTCTCTGGGTATATGCCCAGTAGTGGGATTGCTGGGTCATATGGTAATTCTATTTTTAGTTTTTTAAGGAACCTCCATATTGTTCTCCATAGTGGCTGTATCAATTTACATTCCCACCAACAGTGCAAGAGGGCTCCCTTTTCTCCACACTCTCTCCAGCATTTGTTGTTTGTAGATTTTCTGATGATGCCCATTCTAACAGGAGTGAGGTGATACCTCATTGTAGTTTTGATTTGCATTTCTCTAATAATTAGTGATGTTGAGCATCTTTTCATATGCTTCGTGGCCGTCTGTATGTCTTCTTTGGAGAAATGTCTATTTAGGTCTTCTGCCCATTTTTGGATTGGGGTGTTTGTTTCTTTAATATTGAGCTGAATGAGCTGTTTATATATTTTGGAGATTAATCCTTTGTCCGTTGATTCGTTTGCAAATATTTTCTCCCATTCTGAGGGTTGTCTTTTCGTCTTGTTTATGGTTTCCTTTGCTGTGCAAAAGCTTTGAAGTTTCATTAGGTCCCATTTGTTTATTTTTGTTTTTATTTCCATTACTCTAGGAGGTGGATCAAAAAAGAGCTTGCTGTGATTTATGTCAAAGAGTGTTCTTCCTATGATTTCCTCTAAGAGTTTTATAGTGTCCAGTCTTACATTTAGGTCTCTAATCCATTTTGAGTTTATTTTTGTGTATGGTGTTAGGGAGTATTCTAATTTCATTCTTTTACATGTAGCTGTCCAGTTTTCCCAGCACCACTTATTGAAGAGACTGTCTTTTCTCCATTGTATATCTTTGCCTCCTTTGTCATAGATTAGTTGACCATAGGTGCGTGGGTTAATCTCTGGGCTTTCTATCTTGTTCCATTGATCTATGTTTCTGTTTTTGTGCCAGTACCATATTGTCTTGATTACTGTAGCTTTGTAGTAGAGTCTGAAGTCAGGGAGTCTGATTCCTCCAGCTCCATTTTTTTCCCTCAAGACTGCTTTGGCTATTCGGGGTCTTTTGTGTCTCCATACAAATTTTAAGATGATTTGTTCTAGCTCCGTAAAAAATGCCATTGGTAATTTGATAGGGATTGCATTGAATCTGTAGATTGCTTTGGGTAGTATACTCATTTTCACAATGTTGATTCTTCCAATCCAAGAACATGGTATATCTCTCCATCTGTTGGTATCATCTTTAATTTCTTTCATCAGTGTCTTATAGTTTTCTCCATACAGGTCTTTTGTCTCCCTAGGTAGGTTTATTCCTAGGTATTTTATTCTTTTTGTTGCAGTGGTAAATGGGAGTGTTTCCATAATTTCTCTTTCAGATTTTTCATCATTAGTGTATAGGAATGCAAGAGATTTCTGTGCATTAATTTTGTATCCTGCAACTTTACCATATTCATTAATTAGCTCTAGCAGTTTTCTGGTGGCAGGTTTAGGATTCTCTATGTATAGTATCATGTCATCCGCAAACAGTGACAGTTTTACTTCTTCTTTTCCAATTTGTATTCCTTTTATTTCTTTTTCTTCTCTGATTGCCATGGCTAGGACTTCCAGAACTATGTTGAATAATAGTGGTGAGAGTGGACATCCTTGTCTCGTTCCTGATCTTAGAGGAAATGCTTTCAGTTTTTCACCATTGAGAATGATGTTTGCTGTGGGTTTGTCATATATGGCCTTTATTATGTTGAGGTAGGTTCCCTCTATGCCCACTTTCTGGAGAGTTTTTATTATAAATTGGTGTTGAATTTTGTCAAAAGCTTTTTCTGCATCTATTGAGATGATCATATGGTTTTTATTCTTCAATTTGTTAATATGGTGTATCACATTGATTGATTTGCGTATATTGAAGAATCCTTGCATCCCTGGGATAAATCCCACTTGATCGTGGTGTATGATCCTTTTACTGTGTTGTTGGATTCTGTTTGCTAGTATTTTGTTGAGGATTTTTGCATCTATATTCATCAGTGATATTGGTCTGTAATTTTCTTTTTTTGTAGTGTCTTTGTCTGGTTTTGGTATCAGGGTGATGGTGGCCTCATAGAATGAGTTTGGGAGTGTTCCTTCCTCTGCAATTTTTTGGAAGAGTTTGAGAAGGATAGGTGTTAGCTCTTCTCTAAATGTTTGATAGAATTCACCTGTGAAGCCATCTGGTCCTGGACTTTTGTTTGTTGGAAGATTTTTAATCACAGTTTCAATTTCATTACTTGTGATTGGTCTGTTCATATTTTCTGTTTCTTCCTTGTTCAGTCTTGGAAGGTTACACCTTTCTAAAAATTTATCCATTTCTTCCAGGTTGCCCATTTTATTGGCATAAAGTTGCTTGTAGTAGTCTCTTAGTATGCTTTGTATTTCTGCGGTGTCTGTTGTAACTTCTCCTTTTTCATTTCTGATTTTATTGATTTGAGTCCTCTCCCTCTTTTTCTTGATGAGTCTGGCTAATGGCTTATCAATTTTGTTTATCTTCTCAAAGAACCAACTTTTAGTTTTATTGATCTTTGCTATTGTTTTCTTTGTTTCTATTTCATTTATTTCTGCTCTGATCTTTATGATTTCTTTCCTTCTGCTAACTTTGGGTTTTGTTTGTTCTTCTTTCTCTAGTTTCTTTAGGTGTAAGGTTAGATTGTTTACTTGAGATTTTTCTTGTTTCTTTAGGTAGGCTTGTATAGCTATAAACTTCCCTCTTAGAACCGCTTTTGCTGCATCCCATAGGTTTTGGGTCGTCGTGTGTTCATTGTCATTTGTCTCTAGGTATTTTTTGATTTCCTCTTTGATTTCTTCAGTGATCTCTTGGTTATTTAGTAACGTATTGTTTAGCCTCCATGTGTTTGTCCTTTTTACGTTTTTTTCCCTGTAATTCATTTCTAATCTCATAGCGTTGTGGTCAGAAAAGATGCTTGATATGATTTCAATTTTCTTAAATTTACTGAGGCTTGATTTGTGACCCAAGATGTGATCTATCCTGGAGAATGTTCCGTGCGCACTTGAGAAGAACGTGTAATCTGCTGTTTTTGGATGGAATGTCCTATATATATCAATTAAATCTCTCTGGTCTGTTGTGTCATTTAAAGCTTCTGTTTCCTTATTTATTTTCATTTTGGATGATCTGTCCATTGGTGTAAGTGAGGTGTTAAAGTCCCCCACTATGATTGTGTTACTGTCAATTTCCTCTTTTATAGCTGTTAGCAGTTGCCTTATGTATTGAGGTGCTCCTATGTTGGGTGCATATATATTTATAATTGTTATATCTTCTTCTTGGATTGATCCCTTGATCATTATGTAGTGTCCTTCCTTGTCTCTTGTAACATTCTTTATTTTAAAGTCTATTTTATCTGATATGAGTATAGCTACTCCAGCTTTCTTTTGATTTCCATTGGCATGGAATATCTTTTTCCATCCCCTCACTTTCAGTCTGTATGTGTCCCTAGGTCTAAAGTGGGTCTCTTGTAGACAGCATATATATGGGTCTTGTTTTTGTATCCATTCAGCCAGTCTATGTCTTTTGGTTGGGGCATTTAATCCATTCACGTTTAAGGTAATTATCGATATGTATGTTCCTATGACCATTTTCTTAATTGTTTTGGGTTTGTTTTTGTAGGTCCTTTTCTTCTCTTGTGTTTCCCACTTAGAGAAGTTCCTTTAGCATTTGTTGTAGAGCTGGTTTGGTGGTGCTGAATTCTCTTAGCTTTTGCTTGTCTGTAAAGCTTTTGATTTCTCCATCAAATCTAAATGAGATCCTTGCTGGGTAGAGTAATCTTGGTTGTAGGTTCTTCCCTTTCATCACTTTAAGTATATCATGCCACTCCCTTCTGGCTTGCAGAGTTTCTGCTGAGAAATCAGCTGTTAACCTTATGGGAGTTCCCTTGTATGTTATTTGTCGTTTTTCCCTTGCTGCTTGCAATAATTTTTCTTTGTCTTTAATTTTTGCCACTTTGATTACTATGTGTCTCGGCGTGTTTCTCCTTGGGTTTATCCTGTATGGGACTCTGCGCTTCCTGGACTTGGGTGGCTATTTCCTTTCCCATGTTAGGGAAGTTTTCGACTATAATCTCTTCAAATATTTTCTCTGGTCCTTTCTCTCTCTCTTCACCTTCTGGGACCCCTATAATGCGAATGTTGTTGTGTTTAATGTTGTCCCAGAGGTCTCTTAGGCTGTCTTTATTTCTTTTCATTCTTTTTTCTTTAGTCTGTTCCACAGCAGTGAATTCCACCATTCTGTCTTCCAGGTCACTTATCCGTTCTTCTGCCTCAGTTATTCTGCTATTGATTCCTTCTAGTGTAGTTTTCATTTCAGTTATTGTATTGGTCATCTCTGTTTGTTTGTTCTTTAATTCTTCTAGGTCTTTGTTAATTATTTCTTGCATCTTCTCAATCTTTGCCTCCATTCTTATTCCGAGGTCCTGGATCATCTTCACTATCATTTTTCTGAATTCTTTTTCTGGAAGGTTGCCTATCTCCACTTCATTTAGTTGTTTTTCTGGGGTTTTTTCTTGTTCCTTCATCTGGTACATAGCCCTCTGCCTTTTCATCTTGTCTATCTTTCTGTAACTGTGGTTTTTGGTCCACAGACTGCAGGATTGTAGTTTTTCTTGCTTCTGCTGTCTGCCCTCTGGTGGTTGAGGCTATCTCTTAAATTATATTTTTAAACTTAAATTTTTAATTTGTTTTTTGAGTTGTATTAAACTACACTTGAATTTTTTATATTGATCTTGACTCTTGTGATCTTGATAATTCACTTTTTTCTAAAGCAATTTTGAAAATTTTAAAAGATTTTTAAGGTAGTTGAAGGTGTCTTTTACAAATAAACTAATTTTTATAATTTTCCTTCCCATATATATACTTTTTTGGTTTTATTTTCTTTTCATTCCATCCCCTTTTCTTCCCTTCCCCTTTCTTTCTTTTCCCTTTAGTTTCTTTCTTTTTGTATTATTTTACTGAATAGTAATTCCAGTCAAATGTTGACTATACATAGTGAGAATAAATATCTTATTTTCCCTCAATTTTTTTTTCAGTTTCACCAAGGTATAATTTTCAAATAAAAATTGAGTTTATTAAAGGTATACAATGTGATGGTTTGATATATGTATACATTATAAAATGATTACCACAATCAAGCTAATTAACATTTCCAGGATCTCTCTGTGTGTGTTTGCATGTGTTGAGAACACATAAGATCTACTCTCTTAGCAAATTTAAAGTATAAAATACAGTATTGTTAATTATAGTGTCCATGCTGTACATCAGATTCCCAGAAATTATTCATCTTATAACTGAAAGATTGTACCCTATGACCAAGAGCTCCCTATCTTCTCCTTTTCTCCTAGCCCCTGACAACCACCAGTCTAATCTCTTTCTAGGAGTTCAACTTTTTTAGATTTCACATGTAAGTTAATCAATGCCCTATTTTTCTATGTCTGGCTTATTTCACTTAGCACAATATCCTCCAGGTTCATCCATGTTTTTGCAAATGACAGGATTCCTTTTTTTTTTTAATGGCTCAATAGCGTTCCACTATATACACACCACATTTTCTTATCCATTCATCCATCAGTGGGCAACTAAGTTGTTTCCATATCTTGACTATTGTGAATAATGCTGCTATGAACATGGGAGTGCAGATATCTTTTTGAGACACTGATCTCATTTCCTTAGGATGTATACTCACAGGTGGGTTTGCTGGATCACATGGTGTTCTTTTTTTTTTTTTTTTTTTGAGGAATCTTCATAGCTTTTCTTAGTGACTGTACAAATTTATATTCTCATCAGTTGTGTGTACAAGCATTCCATTTTCTCCAAATCCTCTTCATCCCTTGTTATTGCTTATCTTTTTAATAACAGTCATTCCAACATGTGTGAGGTGATATTTCATTGTGGTTTTGCTTTTCATTTCCCTAATGATTAGTGTTGTTCAGCATTTTTTTATATACCTGTCGACCATTTACATATCTTTTTTGGAAAAGTGTTTATTCAGTTCATTTGCCCATTTTTAAAAATTGGGTTATTTTTATTTTATTTTATTTTATTTACTATTGAGTTTCTAGTATATTTTGGACATTAACCCCACATCAGATATATAGTTTGCCAATGTCAGCTCCCATTCTGTAGGTTTCCTCTTCATTTTATTGATTGTTTCCCTTGCTGTACAGAAGCCTTTTAGCTTGATGTAGTCCCACTTATTTTTGCATTTGTTGCTTGTTCTTTTGGTGTCAAATCCAGAAGCCATTGTGAAGACCAACGTCAAAGAACTTTTTCCCTGTGTCTTCTTCCATGAGTTTTATGGGTTCAGGTCTTATCTTTAAGTTTTAATCCACTTCAAGTTAATTTTTGTGAGTGGCGTAAGATAGGTGTCATTTCATTCTTTTGCATGTGGTTATTCTGTTTTCCCAATGTCATTTACTGAAGAGATTATCCTTTCCACATTGTATATTCTTGACTCCCTTGTCAAATATCAATTGACTATATATGTGGGTTTATTTCTGGGCTCTTGATCTTGTTTCATTGGTCTGTGTGTCTGTTTTTTGCCAGTACCATACTGTTTTGATTACTAGAGCTTCATAATATAGTTTGAATTCGAAGGTGAAATACCTCTTCCTTTGCTCTTTCTCAAGATTGCTTTGGTTATTGAGGGTCTTTTGTGGTTTCATACAAATTTTAGGATCATTTTTTCTGCTTCTGTGAAAAATGCCATTGGAATTTTGATAGTGATTATGTTTACTCTGTAGATTATTTTGGGTAGTATGGATATTTTAACAATGTTAATACTTACAGTCCATGAACTCTTTACCATGGAGTCTGACACTAACTTCAGGAATTGGTGTCAGAATTAAATTGAATTGTATTATTGGATGCCCAGTTGGATAATCAGAGATTCTGAATTATACAACAGAATTAACAAAAAGTAACCAGAGTGTTTTAAAAACAAAATTATTATCAATGGCTCTTTTTTTGAGGACTGTGATGTAAGTTCCTAATTGTTTTTCTTTTTTCTTTCAAATATATAAGTAAGAAATTAACTACAACTTGATGAAATAGTTTTAATTTCTTGAACTAAAGTAAATTATTTAGTATATAATTGCATGTATAAATTTTAATTGTATACTTTTATATATGTATGTGCTTTAATTATAAAATTAATAATGTTTCTGTTAAATACATGTGTGCCATTCATATTTTAGTTCTTTCTCTGTTTTACACACAGAAAAGAACTAGTTGGGACTTATGTCATGCCTGGCATGGTGTTAGAACTTCATGTGTTTTGATTTATTTATTATTACATGAACCCTACAAGGTAGTCTTACTGTTCCCACTTAATTGATATGAGGACAGAGACACAGAGAGGTTATACCTCTTGTGATCATAGAACAAAAGTACGGCAAACTCAGATACAATATCAGGCAATCAGACATCAGAGCTCAAGGGTATGTAACATATGCATCTAAAAAAGAATCTACAATGTACCTTACATACTATGTCATAAGAGAAATACTACGTGAGCAAGAATAGTTATTTCTTATTTTTACACTTCATTTCGAAATTATATTGGTGGATAATCAGTGTTTTGTTTTAAAACAAATATTGATTTTCAATAACTCTTGAGCTAAATAGGTGTCATGATACACCCTTAGTTGGTACTTTTTGTCCATGTAAGTTATTCATAATATACCTATCTAAGAGCAGACATGACCTTTTTTAATGTATATGAATCCAGTAAGTGAAATAACAGAGTGCAAAGCAACTAATATTATATTCAGAATTGAACATCTACTCTGTGTCACTTAGCAATTTATACTAGTTTAATTCAGCAAAATATTGGCATTGTGGAAAAATCAAAGGTAATATAGTATAAGGATTAAGAGCAAGTCTTGGCCATCGGACAGACTTGGATTTTGTCACTAACTGTGTAATTTTCCTCAAGTTGAACTTTTCTAAGCTTCTATCTCTTAATCTTTAAAATATTAACATTAATATTAATAATAATAATGATGATAATAATACATAACCAATAGGCTGGTTGAGATCAATAAATGGGGCATTGCATGTAAGTTTTAGCAGATTAGAATTGTTCGTTAACTGTGGGCTGTTAATTTAACAAAACTTTGTTTATGGGCATTAAGGAAATATACTCTCAGTTATTAACTCCATCAATTCATCAGTAAATAATGTTTATAGAAATATGTAAAAAGAAAAAATATCTAATGATTTGTTTTAGTCTAGATTGAATATACTGGCTGTGTCTAATATTTATTGAAGATCTTTTTTTCAAAATTGTTTCTTGGGTACAAAGCTCTGAGACTAGATTCAAATCATAAAATTCATGACCTTTAAAAAATTTTTCCATTGAGGTTTCTTTGACCAGTCTGATTGCTATCCTTGGGTGAACTTTTAAATAGAAAAATTATAATCCAAATATTTTTGGTGGAAATACTAGGTTACAATGCTAGGGACAGTCTCATAGAATGGACTATGTAAAAAACAAATTGTTTTGTAAAAAACAAATTGTGACCCTATGTCCCTGTGCATTAGTCATGTATAGTTACATAATGCCAGTGATAGGTGAGGCAGACATTTATAATTGGATAACCTGAGGATAATAAGACTATTACTGGTAGATGACAGTAGATAGTTGTCAAAATTCCTAATTGAGAAATTGCACTACTATTTTCCAATCCTTTTCTCCTTTGTTCCTTTCTAAATCACAAAATCAATAACAGAAAATTTTTAAAAAATTGAATCTCCCACATTACAATTTATTCTGGAACACAGAGAATCATGTATTATTATGTTAAGAATAGCATTTTAATATAAATTTCGTGTTATGTAGCAAAACCTATTTGGAAAAAATTCACATCTTGCATAGTGTAGAGTTCTATTCCATTCAAAATTTTACTCAGGATACTGAATGAAGAAATGCTAAATGACCTGTGGGAATTTATAACACATTACTTGTGGTCACTTGTGTTTAGTTTATGATATGAAGAAAATAATAAAATTTGTGAAAAGTATCCATTTGCATTAAATAAAAAACATACCCACATCCATACTGGCACTAATGAAACTTTTAAACAAACTTGTCTTCAGAGTGAAAGAATACATTTCAGTCTTTATGGTATCCATATGGTCATACTATACTAATCTAATTTACAAGAAATATATTGATTTCATACTTTAGTTTATTGAATAGCTATATTCTAAAATATGGAACTTTTAAAAATTTTTACTAGATATCTATTACCTAATTTTTTCTTTTTAATTTGTTATACTATGGCTTGCTTCAAATTGAAATGGATAAAGTACCACTCTCTTCAAATAACTATTGCCTTTTACCTAATGATCCAATAAATTGATGCGTGTTTGATAGGTGTGTATACTGCCTTTCCCAACTCAATAGGAAGTTGCCAGTGCTTTTATGAAGAGGCAATATTTTCTCTTGTTCTGAATTTCTCAAAGGATCAGCAGTTAATATAGTATTTTCTGTAACAATTAAATTAAAGTGCTAAGATTTTTTTCTCCATATGTTCAATTATTTTGATTAAGTAATGCCTTAAAGGACATTTTAATATGGTAAGTGCATTTCCTGCATGAGCCAGACTTTACTTTTTAAATGATGAGTGGCTTTATGCCATTACATTTTCATGCAAAAATAATAGCTATATAGCATTATGAAGTAGAGAAAATATATTCATCTGTGTAGGTCAATCCCGAAAGACAAATACCAAAAGAATTTTGCATTGCTATACAGAAAAAAAAAATTAAAAGTTATAAATAATAAAGAGTTGTATAACCTTTAGAAAATAAAGTGGCAGCATTTACGAATCTAAAAATTAAGCAAAACACATTTAATGTTTCTGAAATAAAAATCTACATAACATGACATTCATTTGCCAATTCATACTTTATCTGAATTTGAGGAGATTCCCATTAAACCAAAGCATGTGTAATAGTCACTTCACCAGAATATGTGAGACTGATTTTGAAGTCTAGGCTGACCCACAAGGTCAAACAGTCTCTCAAATCATTTACGTATTCTCTTGAGAAAATTTCAACAGAGGGGGCAAATTTTTATGCATAAAAACATTTAAAAGTCTTCTACTTGTTGACATGATGGAGTTATTGGCACCATTCGTATGCCCCTCTATAAGCAACTATAAAACTGGAAAAATACACTTTAAAAAACCCAACTTATCCCAGTCTTCAAACAATAGGAAACACATGACTATAATCCCTTAGAGAAATAGATCCACTTATGATCCCTGGTGAGCCCTACAATTTCATTGGCTTTCTGCCAGGAGGTAGTTTCTAGATAACAGTACAGGATAGCAGCCTCATGGAATTGAGGAGACAGAGACTGAGAAAGCAGATACACCTGTAGTTTCACAGGTAGAGTGACAGAGAGGAGGAAGGTATACAGAAAGAATATCTCTAAAAACTAGTTGAATTTCTCCTTGTATCTGTCGTCCAATACTGAGTTGCACATAAGTAGGATGAAACCCCATTAGCACAGGCAAAGAATGACTGCAGAGATACAAGCTGAACAATTCTCACAGCTCATACTAGGCTGAGAGACATTCTAGTTATGACTAGTCAGGGTGGAGAATCCTCCCTGAATGCCTGGTGCATTTAGTGGACACACGATAAAGATTATGCCTTAGTAAACTTGAATTATTCCTGGCTTGCAGCCTGTTTTTAACTCATAGTAACAGAGCTTAAGATGAGCTTCAAAAGGATCCAGATAATTGAGAAGTCTGGTAACTGCCTAACTAAAAAAAAACCTCCTGTTTTCTTTAAAGGGAGGCAATATCCAGCACTCAATAATGTAAAAGTTACATTGTTCAGGCTCTAGTCAATAGTTCCTAGATATGTATGACTTTTGCTTTAGCTTAGAATGTGGAAAACTACACAACAAGGTCACTCTCACCTTAACTAACAATGAGAGAAATCCAGGCAATATACAAAATTATACATTTTTGAACTCATGAGAAACACTGAGATTGCAAGGCAGCAGGTAAACTGAATTCCAAAGGGTGATGATCAGCCACCCTGAGGACAGTGGAAACATATCAACTATTTTAACTTTGGCAGATCATAGAAGAAGGAGGTAGCAGTCATAAAAGTACATAAGAAGAAGACACCTGAAAATTAAGTGAATTTTTAGAGGCCAAGTGTGTGGGCTAACATGAGAGTCTTGAACTGGTAGAAGGCCTAGATACAAGAGGGGTCCTCAATTACTAATAATTAGCCCTTCATAGTGGGCCTCCACCAAGTGCTCATAGGAAAGACTGGGAGCAGGAGAGGCGGCCTGGGACAGCCCCCTTGTTGACACAGACATTCAGGGCCTGCTAAGTTCTGAGACTGGAACAGAAGTGCTAAGCAAGGCCCATTTGTGTTCCAGACCCTGCATAAATACAGAGTAGTAATCAACTGGGAACCTAGGGGCAAGATGGGAATAAAGACGCAGACCTACTAGAGAATGGACTTGAGGACACAGGGAGGGGGAAGGGTAAGCTGGGACAAAGTGAGAGAGTGGCATGGACATAAATACACTACCAAATGTAAAATAGATAGCTAGTGGGAAGCAGCCGCATAGCACAGGGAGATCAGCTCGGTGCTGTGTGACCACCTAGTGGGGTGGGATAGGGAAGGTGGGAGGGAGGGAGATGCAAGAGGGAAGAGATATGGGGACATATGTATATGTATAACTGATTCACTTTGTTATAAAGCAGAAACTAACACACCATTGTAAAGAAATTATATTCCAATAAGGATGTTAAAAAAAAAAATCAACTGGGAATAGAGATGAAATCTGCCAGCCCCTGGTAGCCTTTAATAGGAAGCAAAATATGACTGCTTCTGGGGGGTTAGTTCCACTGACCTGACCCTGCTTTGTCCTGAGGAGGAACAGGTGCTTGTAGAGCAACTTGGTCTGTGAAGCAGCAGAAGTGCAGGACCTGCTGAAATATGCACATGGAGCAAGAATACTGAGAAAAACCATCTGGCAGTTTAGGTGGCACTTTAAAAACGAGGTAGTGACTGTCAACCACTGAAGGGATTTGAAGTCTGTAGTTCAATGAAGATAGTTATAGCAACAATAAGCCTCAAACCAAGATCAATTACTGTCTAGATTGATTCAAACGCCTCAGAGACCTGAAAAAAAGAGGCACACCCATGTGAAAACATACATGATATTTAACTCAGTGTCTATAGTTCTTTTGCACACAAGTCATCAAAAAACTATGAAACACAAAATAAGCAGTAATAAACTACCCATTATGAAAAGATAAAATAGTTAATATAAGTAGGAATAGATAAGCTCAGATGTTGGAACTATCAAACCTTCAGAGTAACTATATTTATATATTAAAGAAAATAGTTTAGAAAAATGGACATATAAATGGAAAAATATAAAATTTCATCAGAGTAAAATAAACTGTAAAAAAATCTAATTAAAATGTTAAAAATTGAAAACACAGTATCAGAAATGGAGAATTTCTTTAGTGCAGTTACAATTACCTGGACACACCAGAGCAAAGAATGCTCTGAAAGTGTACAATTGAAACTATACAAATGGAACTAAAATGAGAACATCAAAGAGAAAACAAACAAATCATAGAACCTAAGAGGATGATATCAAATTTCTAATATATATGTAATTTTTGTTTCAGTAGGAAAATAGTAAGGTAGAAAAATATAAGAAAGATAACAGCTAAGAGTTCTCCCAAATTAACAAAAGATAACAAAGTCAGATCCAAGAAGCTCAGAGAATCCAAAGCAAGACAATTATAAAGAAAAACATACCAAGACACATCACAGTAAGACTATTGAAAACCAAAGATAAAGAGAACTTTTTTTTAGTCAACAAGAATAAAAAGAATCATTATGTACAGAAGAAAAATGAAAGTAATAGACAAGGTCTATTCCTGGCCAAGATACAGAAAGAGTGACCAGAGTTACCCTACTATTTGAAACAACTATCAAAGAGAGATAAACTGTATGAAACAAATATATTCAAGATATTAAACTTTAGGTAACAAAGAATGATAATCCTTGGAAGATAGGAAGCAAATGGGATTAAGGCTTACAATTGTCCCAGCTTACTACCTAGAAAAATTCTCCAATATAAACTATGCTAAGAATACTTTATTTGTAATCAACTTGCTTATCTCTAAAATGTAAGAAGTATAATTGCTGAATCACATTTTATATATATTTTCAAGGCTTTTGATACAATTTAACAAATTTCTCTTCAGACTGGTCATACCAATATCTATACACGTCATAGGAGTGCATTCTTTTCAAATTATTATAAATTGCCTTGTTTTTACTTTCCTCTAACACTTCTTGCAAGGCAGAATTCTCTTATTTTTATCCCAAAGCCTAGCCCGATTCCTAGAATCAGTTACCAGCGGTAACTGGCATTCAATAAGGCTTTATAACAATACATGTGCGTGACAAACATCATCTTCAAGTACAAAATTTTATCATGTAACCTCAGAATGCAAGTATCTCTGAGTTCAGAAAGAAGACGTGCATGCTCAGTATCAACTGATCAGTCAGAAGAGATGGTGTGATATCTAGGTGCTTTAGGAGGAAGGAGAAAATATATAGTAATCAAGGGCACATTAATTAATAAAAGGAGGTACGAAAAAGTTGTTGATGTTGGAGCTTGCCCCTGAATGAAAAAATTTTCAATGCGCACAATGAGGATTTAAAAGGCAGGAAAGCAAATCACTGCTTTGAGTAGAATGATGAAATGGGTTGGACAGTAGTGTTTGTGTTGGCGAGTGGCTTTGAAGCTGGCTGAAAAGTAGGTTTGGGAGAGAATTCATAGGTATTTGAAAAACAAACCAAGGAGCTGAGACTATTTTTGTGTTTATTCTTTATTTATTTGTTGGTTGCTGGTGATGGTGGTGTTTTTGTTTAAGCAGTAAAGAGAAAGAACACAGTTTTGTTTATTTTATTTGTTAATTTTAGATTAATTTGTTAACACTGCAGAATGAATTGGCTGTAAATGGGAAGACGGAAAAACACTGAAGACAAGACAGATAACATGAGGCTACTAAAATGGTTTAAATAAAATGTTATACAAGCCTACACTAAGTTATAGCATAACTTATAGCCTAAGTAGTTTAGCAGAGAATTGGGATTCAGACATCCAAACAGATTTATTTAGTTCTTCCTTTAACAATAATAAAATATGCTTCCTTGACTTTTCTTTTTAAAGATTCATTTCAACTGTTTATAATTCCTCAGCTGTGATTAAATATCATGTATTGTCTTTAAGTCTTGACTCGGTATGGTTTTGTGCTCTAGACTAAGAATTTTCTTTATGATGGTCTGAGTCCCCTGGGAAATAAGTAGTGCTACAGCAGGGCAATGTTGTCAACAGAAAGAGATCAGCGATGCACATAATTGAGGAAGAGAAGAAAGTAAGAAAGCAGTCTTGATTGTGTTTCTTAACCAAAGACAGTTAAGTTGATCACTGCTGCAATTATCTGGATTCTAAGTCAAATAAGTAACTAGACTATTAATAAAAAGATTATTTTGGGGAAAAATATACAGATTAGTATATTACTACTGAATCAGAAGTGCTGAGAAAACAACATACTTGATTCTTTACTTTTCATAGAGAAATAATTTAGTGGGTTAGAGAAAGAGAGAAGTAAACCAAAAGTGAATTGAAATCAGAAGTGGAGTGAAAGAATAAAATATGTCTTTAAATTAAAATAGAGCTTTATTTTTTCCTTTAGATATTCCTTCATTATATTTAATCTACTCAGACTGTATCAACTCAATCAATATTTTTTGAACGCACATAAAATACTATCATATTGTGAATAAATTTTAAAATCTGCTGTTTCCATAGAATAATTGGATAATTTAGAATCATTCAAGTTAAAAATTATCAAGCAAGTTGTACACTAAAACAATATATATTTCAACTTATACAAAGCACAAAAATAAAGTATTATATGCCTGTCTCCATAGGAATTAAAATACTAGTTTTGTTAAATTTTCAAGCTAAGTAGCTAATTTTATATTGTAGCTGTGTGTGTCTGTGCATGTATTATGCCTGATAAATGATAGTCATTAATGTGAATCCTATGTTTAATTTAACCTAAGAAAGAAATTGAGAAGTAAGAAAGCAGTTGAGAAGTTATGGCTTCCAAATACCAAGAATATAAGTATAACTTTCAAAGAGGTTGTAATTCTGTTTCAAAGAGGTTATCAAGGTTAAAGTTTCTAGGGTTTCTTTTGA
Source organism: Balaenoptera musculus (assembly GCF_009873245.2). NCBI lineage: Eukaryota > Metazoa > Chordata > Mammalia > Artiodactyla > Balaenopteridae > Balaenoptera > Balaenoptera musculus. The sequence continues at coordinate 111,231,710 of NC_045788.1, forward strand.
ATTTAAATTTCATATAGAGAAAATATAATTTACTTACAACAATTCTTATTCTTGAACTCTTGAGGCTCACAACATAATGTTAAGTAAAAACAGTGCATAAACTTTATATAAAATATTTCCCAATTAAAAAAATTTTTATCATTTATATATCACACTGTGAAAAATTTTCACATTTATCCTCCTCCTCCTCCTCCCCCTCATCCTTCTTCTCCTCATAATTATTATCTCTAAGAAGTAGAACTAAGAATTAATTAATTCATTCATTCATTTATTCATTCATTCATATATTTTTATCTTAACAATGAATTGTGTAAAAGTATCAATACATTTTTAAAATGCATTTGATAATTAATTTGATTTTGCAATTAAACATAGGAAATAGGCAAATTTTTTATTGTATCAACTTAAAAAAATACATCATAATAAAATGGATAGTGGGCATAGAACTCACATATCCCAAAACCTTTCCAAAAATAATTTTGATTTAAATAGAACCTACAACAAATAGCTTAGTAAAATTTTTCTATGAAATATTAAATTCTGGGTAGATAGTATTAGGTCTTCATTGATAAAATATCATCCTATTTCTAGTATTACAAACCTCAATCAAACTAAAAGGAAATTCATTAGAAAAATCCTGGACTAGCCCAAGAATGTTAGAATTGTATAAAAAAAATAAACTCTGAAGTGTAAGGACTAGACTCCCTCAAGTGTGTTGGCTTATTTTTCCCAGAGAATTTTCTCAGAAATGAAACAGACCCCCTAGCAGTTTGAGGGTGATATTTTTACAGCTTTGTGACAATGTAAACTGTGTAAAACATTCTTTCTTACATTGTCTTTGGTTTGGAAAACTCTAGGGAATCACTTTAGCAAGGCTGATTAAGATAATGTGTATATCATCAAATGAATCAATCACTTTGACCAGAAGACTGAGGATGTGGAGACAGGGCATATAAGGAGGCTGTCACTCCCTTTTGGCTAAATCAACTTGGCTAAATCACAGAAAAATCCATTCTCCAAATAATAAAAGGCTACTTCAGAAGCGGAGACTGTGCTAAACTAAGAAATTAATTAATGTTCATTTACAGCCTTGAACTAAGTTTCACATATATGCTAACTCTGGTTTTGAACTATATTACTAGTACTTTTTAATAAATGAGGAATTGATTGAGAAAATTCTTAACAAAATTACATGGATTTACAAAACAATAGGATGAAGCAAATATACAGAATTTCTGATGAAATAAAACATACTTCAGATAAATAAAAGGTCCAATATTTGACTTGAATTCTATCATTCAAGAATAAACAATATACCCTGAGATATAACCTTAAATATTTTTGTTTGCATTTTTATATACATTTCAAATAAATGATATCATGTAATATACAACATCCTATGATTTATTTTTCTATACCTAATATGAGGGAAAGCTTTCAATATTAGGAAATAGAAGACTTCATCTTACTGCTTACAGAATATTTCATACATGGAAATAATAAAAATTATTTTTAATATGTATTAATTTTAGATATTTGTGTTATTTCCAAAATAAAATATTAAACCATGTTTAACCATTATATATATGACTTTGTTTCTATTAATAATTATGTTATCACCACATATTTTGGGTGTTGATATTGCCTAGTTATTTAGTATGTGGTTTTTTGAGACATTTAAAAGTTTTTTTGCAAATTACCTTCTAGAAAATGTTGAAACCATTTTCATTTCTACGAAATGTGTGAACTGCCAAGCATTACTGGAATAGGTAAAACAACAGGAAAGATTGGCCCACTACAAATTCAACACCATCAATTTCAAATCGGTTCTTGATACCTAACAGTGATGTTATCATATTTGTCTGACTCATTCACTTTCCCCACCTATGCAAACAAGGTCTCATGTCCTCTCAAATCTCGGATGTTTCATTTTCTCCATCTGTCCAAAAGATACACTCATCTATTTCCTGTAGAAAATCAGAAAGAACTCAAATTTCTGCTTTCTCCAATCCAAATCTAAAAACATTGGAACCTCTTGTACATTGTTTCTATTTGGCTAGGAGAAGGTCTTTTTCTCTACTGTCAAAAGCTCATACCATCATGTGCACTTTGGGTTCTGACCCATTCAGCCTTCTCTGGAAAATTAAACAATTGACTTCTCTCCTCTCTTCCTTGCTTATTTAAGTATTCCCTCTCAACTGAATTTTCACCTTGATTTTTTAAACATGTTCTATTACTTCCTATTAAAAGGTAACTTGAAACTGGACCTGTACAGTTCCTTCCAGCTACCACCCCATGTGTTATGCCTCCCTCTGCACCCAGTCTTTGCACAGTCTGATCCCTCTGCCTTCAGCAATTGTAGCTTCTTTTATACTCAAACTCAGATCATTTTATTCCTCATGCCTAAGTAAGGATATGAGTCACCATGAATGATCAATAAATATTTATTGATTGGAAGAAAAAATGTATAAAACAAATAATAAATATATTCTCAGATCATGAACATGGTTTCATGTATTATCAAAACTGGATGAAATGGTGCTAGATATAACAGGGGGAAACTGAAGGCTGCCAAATATTATAAAATAGGCAACACAACAAAATAAAATGTCCTAGGCAAGATGATAGTTCATTGTACTAGAAGAAATACTTTACCAAGGATTGGGAAACTAGGACAATGGTAGGAGATTTCTACTGATTAACTTCATATAACTTTTATTTATTTATTTATTTTGGACTTTACAGGGCTGTATGTGACACAATTCAAAAAGCACTTATACTGTAATTACAAATGTGCCACCAAAGACTAATTGTCAGGTTTTTTTTTTTCCTCCGTTGTGCTTTTGTTTTTTAAACTATTGGCTCTCCAAAAATCTTCTACAAATAGCCACTTCTAAGAGTGGCTTCTACAATTATGGTAAGGATTTTGTTAAGACTTACCAGTTGTCTCCAATGTTATCGGTTCTCTGTGTTCAAGGGTAGGCTTGGATTCTGGGGAAAAATAAGCATAAGGAATATCTCCTAATCTCTGTACCTCACTTCCTCATTGGACCCAACTCTCATTCAGATTTCTCCATTCCTCTAGCTTCTTATATTCTGACCCTTCCTTCAAATTACTGAGGACACAATCCAAGTGGACTATAAATACTCTACCATCACCTCCATTGTTTGCGCCTTCTCGATCCTATTCAGTCTCTGACTAAAGTGAAAGATCATCATCATCATCTTCATCATCATCATCATCATCATCAATTTAATGTTACGATTTTGGCAATGGATTTCAACAGATAAAGATAAAAGTATGGTGGGAAGGGCTAGACAATAAGTCAATGTCTAAGCATCATGTTGAGCACCCAGATTCACTGTTATAATGAGATAATAATACTACCCTTTTCACAAATTGCTGTGAGGATCAATAACCTTGATCTTTTCTTCTAGCTCCCACTCAAAGCCATTGCTCCAGCATTTCTCCCATTTTTCCCGTATATCATTTATTTTCCCCTTTTGCTGTGTATTATGCAAAAGCAAACAAATATGGTCCAATTTGTCACACATTATACACAGAGAGAGAAACCCTCTTGACTTTAAATATTTCTCTAGCTACTGACAATTATTTTTTCTATCTTCTTTATTTCAAAACTCTTCTGAAGAGTTGTCTATATTTTTAATTCCACTCCTCTAATCATTTCTTAAACTCACTACATACACACTGTCTTCCTACTACTCTACTGGAACAGCTCTAGAAAAGACCAACAAAAATCTCTAGGTTGTTAAATCTCGTAATTTTTAGGTCTCATAATATTTGAATTACCAATAGTATTTGACACAGGTAGTCACTCATGTCTTTTTCACTTAATTTTCAATACAACACTTTCTCTCTTCTCCTCTTTGAGTGTTCCTTCATAGTCAACTTTACTGATTGTTCTGTAACTCCCAGTGCCGTAGGCTCAGTTCTCAGTCCTCTTTGCTACACTATCTACACTTTCTATTTTTCTGAGGTCCTCATGCAATCTCATGGTTATAAATATTCTACAATAGTTGTTGTCTTCGTGTTATTTTCCTTGAAGACTTCTCTTCTGAATTCTAGACTTGGATATCCAAGTTTTGATGATAACTTATAAAAGTTTTCTGACTCTACTTCTGCTATTGTCTGCCTATAGTTACTTCTCAAAAGAGCAGCCAAAATTAGCCTTTTGAAAGTTAAGGTGAATCACTTCCTCTGCTTAGGTAACAATCATGGATTTGCATCCAGAGTAAAGACAGAGCATTTTAGATGGCCCAGAGTATGTTGACCGTATCTCCTGCCATATTCCTCCTCACTGGCTCACTCAGCTCCAGGAACACTGCCCTCAAGGTAGTGTTGTTTTTTGTACGTGCCAAGAACACTCCTGTCATATTATGATCATTGTACATTTAATTCCCTCTGCTTAAAAGTATTTTCCCTCTGATACACCTGTGGCTTGCTTCCTAACCTCCTGTAAGTCATAACTTTATAGCACCTCTTCAGAAAGACCCACCCTCATTTAAAGCAAAAACTTATCTCTCATGGCAAGACCTATTACCCTTTCCTCAGTTTTTTTTTTTTCCATAGACGTTTTACCATCTCATATACTATCTATTGCCTTGTGTATTTTTGCTTACTTTTATTCTCCCAGCTAGAAGATATTATTTTTTTAGTTTTTAACATTAATGAAACTGGTCATTCCCTTTCCCTTTCCTTCTCTCTACAGTGAGGGGGTTAAAACATTTAAAGTTGGGTCTTTAATATTCTATGATTGCAATTTCCAGTGGGCACATCATGTTGGTGGCTTACTCTCCCCCTTGATACTTTGAATTACCTTTTATTGTCAAAATACAGAAAATATACCTTTTTTAGGATTACAATTCTGATTTCATATGAAAATGAAGACAAGATATCAAAATTCCTTCTATAAAATTTCACTTTAGAGCAATTTCACTAAATCATATTTAGGTCATCACACAATGGATTCTCTCAAGTCTCATTACCATCATGTGAATTGCTATTTACTGGTCTATTTCAAAAATACTAATTTTGTAGAATTCATTTTCAGTATGATTTTTGTATGTTTACCAAACAAAGCTAACATAAAGTCTCAATCTGAATTTTTACAACCTTTTAATTTTCTGAGCATGTTACTCCTGATTTAAAAGAATTATCTTCAAAAAGTAAATAATTCTTAATACTTAATTCACATATAAATATAAAGCAAATGTATCTCTGTATAAGTAATGCTTCTGACACATGTGTTTAACGAGGTAAAAGTATGAATATAAACCTGGACTTATTGAATTCTTGGTAGTATAAATCAGTGCCCTTGAAAAAAATAGGTTGCAGCAAAATTATAAAATTTACTCTGTAAAAATAACATCCTGGGTGCAGCAAGTTCAATAAAGAGCCACATAACCCTATCTTGTTAACATGCACATTTCTTTAAATACTAAATAATTTAACACATATGAGCAATTCATAGAATGTTAAATAGTTATGCTGTTTCTTCACTCATTCCAATTTTATTGATTCTGCTACTACTCAAGTAAAGCTTAAAGAATAATAGAGTGTTGTTTATTGTCGATGTTTTTTACAGTTTTCCTGTAACACCAGAGATGCACCAAATAATATGCAAGGAAAAAGCAAATCTGTCATTCAACCCATTCTTAATTTATGATTTCCAAAATATTTCAAGACCTCGTGATATTCCTGCTTGACTAAACTTGAAGAAAATAGACCATTTTATTGTATGGATAAATGAAATTCACTCTTTTGAAGAATATTATACCTTCCAAATTTTATAAATTATCTCTAGTCTTATTTACATTTCAAGTGTCATCATTTTCTTTGTCATAGGTCAAAATATTTCATTCAAATTATATTTCTACTTCGGTCTTGCTTTCTATGTTTTATCAACAGTAGAGCTAAGGTTTTTTCTATCATGTTTCTTCTTCTCCCTTAGCACTTCCAATAGCCTTCATTGGGTCCTTGTTACTCCATCCATAGACAAAATATTCTACAAACTCTTTTCCTTTCCTTAGTTTAGCTACATTATTTCATATCTTGTTTATTTTTAATATTCCTTTGTTTGTACATTCAAAACCATTATAGACATTTCAAAATCTGACCTGAGTCAATCTTTGTAGTTCTTTAGTAATTCCTTTAATAAGAATCATTTGTTTTAATAAAATAATAATAATAAATAATTATCTGCTTAAATAATAAAAATAGATAATAATAGAGATAAAATATCTCATTTCTGTATTTAAAAGAAAAAAAAAACTATATCTAAACTTTTGTGTATGGCACATCTCCCTCTTTATCCTCTCCATATCATTCTAACACTTAAAGTCCATTCTTCAGTGTCTTTATAAGCCATATGGGAAAAAAATTAAGGTGGAGTTCCAGCAATAGAAAACAAATCAATGTTAAGTATTTAGAAATGGAGAAGTGGTTGTATAAAACATTACAGTTACTTCTCTGACTTCATTTGGAGTATAAATTTAGTCATTAAGTAGATCATATTCTTGAAAACCTCACACTACTATCCTTATTTCCACCTATATTTCTTTTAGAAGTACTAGAAAATGTTTTTTGTTTCCCCACTAAACCCTTTATCACAGAATTTAGTTAGACTTATCTCCATTATTTGAAGAAAATATTCATAATAACTTTATTTTCTACCAATTTGCTGAGTTCATGTTTCCAGTTTTATATGGTTCCACCTAATCTTCAATCAAAATTCCATTGAACATAATTTTCCACTTCTTATTTTGATTCATTTTCTAATTCAATTCTCATCACCTGTAACACCCTTTTCTAGTCTCAATCAGTAGACTTGGTGCAAGATAATAGCCTGTGGATATCAGAATGGAAATACAGTAACAATCTGGATGTTTGTTGACTTTGTTAATTTACTAAAATAACTAACACGGGTTTTTAAAGATTTTTTATTGCTTAAACCAGGTGATTCTGTCAATAATGGTGATAGCAGTGGTGAAGAAGAGCTATATTGCAAATCTGTTAGTGAATCAATTGGAATTGACAGTTTGAGAGTTTTCTTTAACATGAAGGCTAGAGAGTAGTTGGATTGATGGGAAAAAATTAAGGAGCCTGGTTTCTTAGATAGATGATACGAATAAAGTCTTGCAATGGTAATCAGGAGAATGAGTTGTAATGAGACATTGGAGAATACGGTTTGAAGTAGCCTACACTTTAAAGGACTTCAGAGAAAGCAGTATTCTCACAGGCAAGTACTAGATTATAATACGATTTTACTTGAGGACATATGAAGTTTAGAGGACTCAGTGCAAGATGTTATGGGAGTCAAAAAGGGATAGAATTTTGAATACAATAAGAAATATAAAAGAAGCAAAAGAGATAAAAGTCTGGGTGATGATGGATGACTGACAAGGTTTAGGTTTCAGATGCTTAGTTAAAGAAGTATGGGAAGCATGGTGGAATTATTTCTTACGGTCTCTTAGGGGAAGTGAGCCTCTTTCTTGGGATCCATTTCTCTAAGCTTGTGAAGCAAGACCAGTTGTGACTTGGGTGAGGGAAGTTCAGATAGAAGCAAACTTAAGATCTGTGGACATCTCTTATGATTGCCTGTAAAGGTGTTAGCTGGAGAAATTTTCTAACTGGTAGCATTTGGAACTCTGGAAGTAGAGCTTAAAGTAAAGTATATATGGAATTTTTTAGACCTCCTTAATAGACTTGAAGGCTAATTTTGTTAAATGCTAAGTGATCAACCAAGTCAAGAATATCCTCTTTTTCAAATGTTTCTGCCAAACGCGTTGGAGAAAAAGGAATGGGAAGTCATTATATATCTCCATATAACTTTCTCACGGGGCTAATATTAAGGATAGAAAATGAGTAGGTGGATCTATCTTGTGCCCAGGAAAAAAGCAAAGTTCTTAGGTTAGTATTTTTCCCTTTGCATTAACTTAATTAATTAAATGGACCTATATAATTGATCCACTGTCCCTAAATGAGGACTTCAATAGGATTCTGCCTCACAGGTATTTTTTCCTTTCTCTTCTTTGTCATAATAGCAGAAGTCAACTGATATTGATAATCTTTTCAAATAAGAATTTTGGGGCTCATGTGTAGTCAACTTGACCTTTACAAAATGCTAAAATGATTATGCCATCTTCTTGATTAAAAATCTCCAATGCCTTCCCAATACTCTTAGGGAAAAACAAACAAACAAACAAAAAACCAAACAAACAAAAAAAAAACCAAAGCCCTTAAAATGTGTTACGATGTACTATATGGCATGGAATTGGTCTACTTGTTCAGCCTCCTCTCAACTCTTTCCATTTGCTGTGTTCCAATTCCCAGTTTGTTTGTTTTTTTCTTATTTATCTGAGAGGTCATTTTTCTTCTAGGCTCCTGCATTTGCCCATGCTATTCCCTCTGATGACAGGGCACTATCCATCCCTTCACCTTTTCACTTCATCACCAAGCTAGCTCCTATTCAACTTGAGATCTGAAAATGAAAATGTTATTTCTCCAGAATAGGCTTCCTAAGAAATTCAAGTTGCTTTGACATATGGTGTCATGGTGCTCTGAACAAATACCAGTCTGTAATTATTAGTTATTTAATATATGTCTGCGTCACACACTAAACTATAAGTTTAATGAATTAAAGCATCGTTTATTAGTGTGCATGTAATTTAGTTACTTTTATATTTTTATCACTTAGCATAATATCTGACCAAAATAGCAAACAATTATTTAACATATGTATATCAAATAATATCAACCAATAGTTTTAAATACTGTGCCTACTACAGCAATTCCACTTTTTAAATTCATCTCAAAGAAATTATTAATGATGGATCAAATATTCAGAAGGATGCGCTCACAGCATTTTTATAAAAGGAAAAAATTTGAAACAAATTCAAGTTCAGCAACAGGGGATTGGATAAATACATTTTGTTTACAGTCATAAAGGGAAACTTCAAACAATTAAACAATATGTTGTTGGAGACTAAAAGTTATTTCAAAACATATCTAGCTATCATCTATCTGTCTCTCTATCCATCCATTTAATATCTTCTATAACAAATATGAGCTAAATGTAAGCATTGAGTTATCCTTGTACTTCTTAAATTTTCTAACATTTCAACAATATTAAAAGATAAATACAATACATTTTAAAACAATAAGATATAGAGCATACAAACTACTCTTTATTAACCATAATTTATAAGTGTTTCTTGTAGATAATCTTTATTTCTTAAAGTTGACAACATGTTTGGTTAGCTAAGGAATAATTATCCTCTGAAATCTCAACTGTGGTTATTATACATTTGGTCTAAATAAATACGTACACATCAGCAAATCTGAAGATATATAATGCTGGAAAGCAAGAGTTCCCAAAGGTGTTAAAATATCTAGAATGAGGGAGTTTTATTTCATTGAATTTGGCAATAGAGGTAAAATTTCAGTGTCTACCTTATTATAATTAATGCATTGTGAGTAGCTGTAAAATGGAAATGTTGTAGAAGGGATAGCTAAGCCTTTCAGTAATGAATCAACCCATGAAGAGAAATGCTGTACACTTCATGGTTGAGAACCAGAGAGGTATCAGGCTCACACCACACTCCTCCCCTAAGGAGGCTCAATCTTATTATCTTTTTGAACTCATATTTTGTGTTAATACTGAGAATATCTAGTGCTTTTCTGAGTGAGGAGAGCAGTTTAAATATCTGTTGTGGGATGGTGTTATTAAAATGAAGGTGACAGATAATAGTAATTTATGAAGTGCAAGCATCTATGTAGGGGCTATGTTTGAAAGATTACTGTCTCAACTTTATTCTTCATAAGCCTGTTCAGATTTTTCTGTAATACCTATGAGTTAATACTTTTAAAGTCCTAGTTAAAATGCAAATGTGCAACCTGAGATAAATACAAGCTACAGTAGACATTTTCATTCATTAGCATGTTAACTGAATCAGCTTGTCAGATTAATCAACATTTATACATTACAATCTTTCAAGTGTGTAAAATAAGATGTCAATTTAAATATTGTATTGAAAAAGCTGACCTCAAAATAAATATAAAGAGGTTTCTATCCTGGAAAAATTTCAATAAAGTGTTCATTAGTGCTCTACTTTCCCCCTCTCATTACAATCAGGAGTCTTAAAGATGAAGGAAATAAAGTATCACATATGTAAATTATCACCATGCAATGCACTAAGTGTTTTGCTAGCATTGAATAACTAATTTACAAAACATCCCCCACTTGAAGGTAGGTTTTATAGTTTGCATTTTACAAAGGAGTTATAAGCACAGGTAAGGTAAATGAGACTCAGCTCTAAATGAATGAATTAAAACCATGTATCTCTAACTTCAAACATCTTTCTGAAATTTTGTAATGTTAATTTTAAAAAAAGGAAATTAAGGTTTTACTACCTTATTCTATGCTTGAATAATCTAAAACCATTAATAAACAATAAATAAATGTAAGAATATACTGCATTTATGGTACAATGTATATAATGTTATTGTTCTTAAAAATTATATTATATGGTCCATCCTTAATTTTAGGGAAGAACATTGCTATTCAATCTCATGATGAATATCCAAAACATAGTTACAGAGTGTACTCAATGTGATAAGCCCTTGAAAGGATCATAATTTGATTATTCTGCAAAGATAAAGTGAAGTAAATATGATTATCTATAATAAGTTTAACCAATGATGAGTGTATGCTCATACAGAATGTCCTGACATAATGCAAGATAAGATTTTAAAAAGCACAAATAAATCTAAGATTGTGATAGTATCAAAAATTCAGTTGATAAAAAAGTTTTACCTATTTGTAGACTCTGCCTGATTTTGCACAGTAAAGTAAGTATTAGATGATTTTTTATCCCATTAAGTTTAATTTTTAAGATACATTTTAAAAGGTAAGGGTTATTAAACTATGGCATTTAATATATATAGTATACCTCAATTTAAAGATTATTAGACATTACCTGACTTAGGTATAAATGAGACCTAAATATAGTATATATGTGTCTAATATATTTTATTTAGATAATATATACATGTTTAGGATACATACAAATTCATATAGACATATATATATATAATTTAGCTTATATACCTTAATATGTTTATTGGCAATTGATACCAAGCATTGGTATCCGCTAGTGTTTGTTATACATATACAAAGGTAAGAAAAAACTTTTTCAAGTAAATATTTTTGTTTGCACTCTCATATGTTGTAGCACATCAGTAACAAATTAAGGCTAGGAATATTAGCATTAGTTCAAGGGATTTTTTTTCTTAATTTAATTATTGTAGATATACAGGTTCATAAGGCAATTGACGAGACTGTATATTTTTAATATTACCTTACAGTAAAACATTTTATAAAATATTTTAAATTTTTAAAAATTATTTTAAGGATTACTGAGATGTCAGCTTCTGACCAAGATGAGCTTACAGGGACCAATTTCACCCTTCTGCTAGAAACATCCTCAAAACAGACCACTTTATAAAATATTAGATGATAGACATTGAAAGACAGTGATTCCTGAGTGATGAAAAACAAATGAATTGAGTCATCCTTTTTCCCCAGATTCAAGTCTTGGGAGAGTTTCTAGGCTGTGATGTAGTGAGACTAAACCAAGGCAGAGTGCCTGAGCTGAGAAGACAGTACTGCAAGTTTGGGGAGACAGAGTGGGCTAGAGTTTGCAGATCAGAATACTGGCGAGGAGAGAGCTGGATAGAAAAAGAACTCTAGAGTTTGCAGAGGGTCCTTTTTGACACAGTACTCTGGTGTTGAGTACTGATCCACAGATAAATGTGAGCACCAGGACATAAGCACCAGGAAGGAGTAGAGGACTCATGTACAGCTGGGAAGAGTACCTGTTGCCTCCAGCCAAACTAGATACCTCATGTGATACTGTGATTTACAAGAAATATTTATATATGGTCTTCATGCTCATTTCTGGCCCTGAGTGCCTAAAAAACCCTTGGAATTTCCTAAGTGATGAGAGTGATAGAGTTGTCTTTTTTTATATTAATGAGGTGACTTTTGAAGAGCACCTAAGGACCGGGCTGGTTGCCTCTGGAGCCAACCACGTGATTAGAGGCTTGGAACTTCCCCCAACCCCAACCTCTGGGGAGGGGAGAGAGGCCCATAGGTTGACGCAATCACTAATGGTCAACGAATTAATCAACCCTGCCTATTTAATGAAGCTTCCATAAAACCTTAAAAAGATGGAGTCTAGAGAGTTTCTGGGTTGGTGAACATGTGGTGGTGCTGGGAGGGTGGCATGCCCGGAGAGAGCATGAAAGCTCAGCGCCTTTTCTCCATACCTTGCCCTATACATCTCTTCCATCTGGTGGTTCCTGATTTATATCTTTTTATAATAAACTGGAAACTTAGTGAGCAAAATCTTTTTCTGAGTTCTGTAAACTTCTCCAGCAGATTAATCAAACCAAAGCGGGGTGGGTGTGGGGTGTCCTGGGAACCTCTGATTTATAGCCAGTTGGTCAGAAGCACAGGGCTTGTAACTGGTATCTGAGGTGAGAGTGGAGGGCAGTGCTGTGGGACTGAACCCTTAACCTGAACCTGTGGTGTCTGATGCTGTCTCCAGGTAAATAGTGACAGAACTGAGATGAACTGTAGGACACCCAGCTAGAGTCTCAAGAATTACTCCTTGGTGTGGAAAAGCCCCCTAAACTCCCTCCTGCCAGCATACACATTGGAACTGGGTCCAGGAGTCCAAAAGGACCTCAAGATTCATAAGGCTTTTGGGAGAGTACACAGAAGGATCTTACCTCAGTAATGGAGAATAATGATTGGCATTGACAACTGAATGTTGAGTTAGAAATGCAGAAACTCAGGCCACATCCTAGATTTACTGAAACAGATTACTCATTTTTGACAAGTACTACAGGTGATTGGTATAAATGTTAAAGTTTGGAAAGCACAGAGTTATGCAATATTACCTTTGATTCAGTAGATGGTGAAGTCCATTAGGGTGACATGCCTAACATATTCGCTTTTATCTTATGTATTAATTAGCTAATTCACTCAACAAATCATCTGAAATTAGTATCACATTTAACATTTGTTTTAAAGGGATATGGGGCAGAGTATGAGAGAGAAAAGGGGGTATAAAAGATTGTTTACCAATAACAAATGCATTAAGCAGTGAGAGAATAAAATTATGGGTGATAACAAATAACAATGGAACTTTGGCTTAGAGTTTAAGGTGAGAATTGATCCTTTTTGATGGCCACAGATTATTTCCTCAGTTAGATGCCTTTGTTCAATCTTGGAAACTTGGATCATTTTTTATATTCAGCATCCAGCTGTCTAGTAAAATTCCTGCATTATAGAAGTGCTTAGTAAATACTTGCTATGTGAAGGAATAACAAGGTTTTATACTTAGTATCATTTCAGATTTATTGCTGCATGAACCCACCATAATTTTGATTGATTATTACAAATCAATTTAAATTATTTAATAAGAAATATTGCATTGATTGAGATGACTAGCAATTGGAAATTTTTAATCTCATAAACTCTACTAGATAGAGATAAGCTTTGCTGACACTTTCATATACTAAGATAAAAGATGAAAGCATATTACTTCAGGATCTATGATGTAGTTAACATTTATAAGATATGACACATTTTTCATTCATGATAAACTTCTGAAAATTGTGCTTCTTATTAATGCTTGTAACAATAGTCTACTACAATTTTCTAAGATTAACATACATAGTTAATACAATTAAAAAAACTATATCTACCCTGTTTTAATTTTGATTGCCTTAATGATTAGGTTATTTGAGATAATACACAGCATAAATCTCACCTTGAAATTTTGCATCTCCTGTTTTAGTTATTTTGCAAGCATAATAAGTATTTCTTTACATAAAACAATATTATTTAACCCTTGCAAGGCAAGTAGCATATTATATACAGAACAGAAGCAATTCCAGGCACATGGTTAGTTGCCCAACAAGTATTTATTGAATGAGTAAATGCATTCAGTTTAAATTAGTAAATGTATAATCCATGAAGATAATGTATAAAGGAAGAAAACACAATAATCAATTTCTGTGTATGGGTCCATAAGATTTTAAGTGAATAATTTCATATGATGGCGTATTTCATAAATGATAATTTTTTACTGCCACTTATTTGATATAGATGTTAATCAGTATCTCAGCTATGACTACAAAATCTGTTACATTTACTAATTCACACAGATAATATTTAAATAATTTTATATTAAATTTTGGACAAAATTATCACCCTAGGACTTTTTTTTTTTTAATTGAAATTTTGTCCCTTATATATTATGTTGCAATTTTCTCAACTACCAGTAAGATACTTTATGACTTATAGCCATTAATTAACAACATATCAGTGAATTCTCTCCTAGACCCCATTCTGAGTATGTGGCGGGTAATACATAATGTACAATCAGAATATGGAAAAAACACTAGCCTACTTCTTTCTCATTTTCTAAAATACCCTAAAACCAAGTTTTAATGCCTGATTAGAATTTAGATAGGAATTTAAAATCTTGTATATTATTACACGTGTTTTATTACACATGTATTTTATTACTCATGTATTGTCTTGCATGTATATTGCACATACAAAGTTCATGGAAAATTTAACTTAGTACTCAGAGACTTAAGAAAAAAAGAAAAGGCATATTCCAATGGGAGGTGAGGAATACACTTTATTGAGTGTTTTGTCCATAGAGGTTTCTGTTTAGATCAATACAGTCTCTGCCAAATGCATTTTTTCACTAGCAAAATTGTAAAGATATCTTTTCTTTTGTTTTCTTTTTTTCTGTAAGACAGCAACCCTTCCTTCATTGGTTAAGTGAAATCTTGTTACCTATTATCACTGCAGTTATTTTTAAAATTTGTTCTGTTAATGTTTTCAATTATGCAAGTTTCTTTTAATCATCTTGTGTTTTCCACCCCCAATTCATTTTATTTTTTCAGTCAGTATGGCTAATGGTCAAATTTACTGAAAACTAACTAGTGGATAACTGATCCCTAAGATAGCCAACACCAAAAATAATATGTTTATAATGTTTAAGAGATGAGATAGCTATTCAAGGTACTGTCTATTATGAAAAGAAAATAAAAATGGAGTCAGTATTGGTAAGAGAGCTCTCTAAAATGGAACTGCCAGGCCACTGAGGAAGTGTGACTTATGCAGGTCTCAGCCTGGATGTAATCTGAACTTTGACCACTTATTGTCTTAACTCAGGCATCCAGAACATCTGCCCAATGTTCCAGAAACTAAAGATGCTTATCAGACCTTTACCCTAAAATAACTCACGGCATAGCCCTTAAGGACAAACATGTTCTTTATTGCATCACAGTCAGTCATAATTCTTGCCAGGCAACTTTAACAACCATGAGGCTTTTGCCTTTATAAACCCTTGACTCTTTCTATTCCTTGGAACACTCTTTCAGTTTTATCTGAATCTGTGTCTGTGAAATTTCAATGCCTAAGATTCCAAATAAACTCTTTTCTTATTCGCATCCTTCTGTGTTTCTTGGTCGACATTACAATATTGTGGTATAATAAGAAATATATATTTGGTCTTCATCATGTCCCTAGTTCCTGGCAAAGGGCTCCTAAAACCCTTGTAGTTTTGAGTGATAGGGATGAAGGGAGCATCTTTTGTTATTCATAATAAGTCCCTTTCAAACTTACCTGAGTTTATGCTTATGAAGTGACTCTCTATGGACCCCAAGATAGCTTTGGGATGGGGGTTGGTTGCCAGAGGAACGAACCAAGTGATTAGAACTTTCGGCCCCACCCCCTGACCTCCAATGAAGAGAAAGGGGCAGGAGACTAATAATCATGCCTACACAATGGAACCTCCATAAATACCCAAAAGATTGGGTTCAAGCAGCTTCCAGAAGAGTGGCACACTCTACTGAGACAGAAACTCCTATCTCAAGACCCTTCCAGGCTCTCCCTACATACCTCTTCCTCTGGCAGTCCATTTGTATACTTTATAATATTGTTTATAATAAACCGGTAGTAGGAAGTAAATTTTCCCTGAGTTCAGGGAGACTTTCTAGCAAACCCTGAGGAGGGAGTTTCGGCAATGCCTGACTTATAGCCAACAGAGGGGAAGAATGAGAAGCTTGAGACTTGTGATTGGCACCTGAAGTGGGGATGGTCTTGTATAACTGAGCCCTTAACCTGTGGGATCTGTTCTGACTCTGGGTAGTTAACATCAGGATTGAATTGACTTGTAGGACACCCAGTTGGTGTCTGCAGAGAGTTGGAGAACTGCTTGGTGAGGAAAACCTACATGTTTGGTGTCAGAAGTGTTATAGGTGCAAAGAGATCTTACTGCCCCAAAGTTTATTGGCTGTAAATCACTATTACATAAATGTCATAAACAAGTCTTGATTTGCAGTAGGACTAGCAGAGACTTATCATTCAAATAGGCATAACAGATGGGGTGTCAAGCTAAGAAATTATTGAGCATTACTGAGTGCTCAGCACTCTGGTATGTGTTTACCATATATTATCTGTTTTGTCCTTGAAACAACTATTTGGGAGATATTTTATGCATGAAAAATCTTTAGTGAGTAACTCATGCAAGCCACTAGCAATTTGAAAAGAGAGACAGACAAAGCCAATGCAGGAAAAAATTTAAAGGATTTATAGTTATGGAACCTAAGATGAGTTCTACATGAGGAAATAAGTCCACAGAGGGGTGATAGTGAGTAAGAGTGTTGGGATGAATATAAACATCATTAGCAAAAAAAGCTAAGCTCAAACAAACAAACAAACAAATAAATAATACATATGTAGGTAAGCACTTCATTTTGCAAACACAACTATTAACTCATTTAATCATTATAACAACCCAAGGAGGCAGGCACTTTTATTAACATCATAATGTTTCAGAAGAGGAAATATAGACACACAAGGTAATTAAGCAAATAATCCAAAGTCAGATAGGTAGTAAGTGATTCAAATACTGTCAGTCTTTTTACAGAGTGCAAACTTCCAAGCCCCAAGCTATTAGCAGCAGAATTTTGAGTTGCGCTCCCCTGGAGATTATAAGATACCTTACAGAAGAGAGGCATCCTATTTAAGTCCAAGTGTTTCAACAGCTCAAGATGAAGGGGTAAGACATTCATTCTTCAGAGGAATCAGGTACCAAAAGAAAATTTGAGTGTAAGATGTACTAGTAAAACAAAGCTTAACTTCTTAGCAACAAAAGTAAGGGTCATAGGGTAAAAAAGTATGAATCATATGAAAACCTGATATACTAAGATAAGAGAAACAGCCACTCTGGTCAGAGATGAGTTATTAATTTATTGACAAAGAGACATAATAAATGTATATAATAAAAGAGACAAAATTTGTCCAGAAAGCACTCAAGCTTACTGCTATGGTAAGAAGCATGGAATCCAAGCAGAACATGACAAAAAGATAATCACCTAAACAGACCATATGAATGAAGCCTAGTAGGTTCTCCAGCTTTTTCTAATAAAATAATCTTAACACCTTCTTATACATTTGAGGCCTGCTTTTTTAAAAAATTGACACATTTTACACAATTTTACATTTATGGCAAACTTCTCTAAATTGAGAAAGCAGGTATCAGTCTGTATATCTATTTCAAACATGCACAGAATTTGCAATAGCTGTTTTACTAAAAGGGTAAACCCCAAGAAAATGCTCACAGCATTTTAATGAACATGTTCCATGTAAAACTACTCAGATGATTTTGATCCCTAGATAAGATCGTGCCAGGCTACTGCACAAATTAGATATCATTAGAGTATCAAAATGGTTTGATTATTTTCCAGCATGTATGTGACTTTTTACATACATATGACCAAAAATATGAATCAAAATGTCAGGAAGTGCAGGTGAAGCCAAATAAACAAGTTGTACATTCAGTTCATACATCATTGATCAATGAATGTTCTCAATTTTCACATAGCCCAGGATCCTGATAACGTTCCTGTTGAGTGCATAGCATAAATTTTAAATGACCCAGGGCTCACCTTGAGGAGTATTGCTAAAAAAGCGCTCTAAATGATCTAAAAATATTCTGAACCACTACTCCACATAATGGAAGAAACTTTCATTGTAATTCTCAAGAGTAACCTAAAATAAATAGAAACATATTTTACATATGAACCTTCTAAAGCTCAACTTCCAAGTAAATGTTATGATAATGTAAGTAACAAAATTTAATCTTTACAGTTGATTACTTATGCAGTTTGAAACTCTATTAATTGCTAATTAAAACGAAAATAACTGGGGCTTCCCTGGTGGCGCAGTGGTTGAGAATCTGCCTGCCAATGCAGGGGACACG
This sequence comes from Balaenoptera musculus, assembly GCF_009873245.2. Classification (NCBI taxonomy): domain Eukaryota; kingdom Metazoa; phylum Chordata; class Mammalia; order Artiodactyla; family Balaenopteridae; genus Balaenoptera; species Balaenoptera musculus. Next base: position 111,250,085 of record NC_045788.1, read on the forward strand.
GGTTCGAGCCCTGGTCTGGGAAGATCCCACATGCCACGGAGCAACTAGGCCCGTGAGCCACAATTACTGAGCCTGTGCTCCTCAACAAGAGAGGCCACGATAGTGAGAAGCCCGCGCACCGCGATGAAGAGTGGCCCCCACTTGCCGCAACTAGAGAAAGCCCTCGCACAGAAACGAAGACCCAACACAGCCATAAATAAATAAATAAATAAAATATAAAAAAAAAAAAACAAGAATAACTGAAAACTCCAATTACCCCCAATTTCTGTTATATTCTTGTTATGAGTTTAGAATAGAGGTAATCTATTAAAAATGTAATACTGGTCTGTGCCATCCCATTGACTCATGAACATTTGGAGCAAAGACTCTGCGTCCACTAACATTCAAATAGGCTGACCTATTGTAGATCATTGACAAGATGTTATTGGGATTCTGTCTTCCTGTGCCTATCTACCCCCAGATCTTCTCCTTTATGTGATTCCCAACCTATATTCTCCTGGAGTTAGTGAGGTGACATTTTCCATGCCTTTCCACCCTGTTTTTCCCTGTATCAGACAAAAGTAGAAGCTTCTTTTTTGTATCTGTCCAAAGTAGAAGTGACTTTCATTTCCTAGCATACCTTTAACCTCTTTGTTCTTCCTGTCCTTTAATTAAAATCCTTTCTCCTTTTTCTGTTCCAAACCCTTGGGACTCCTACTCTGGAACTCTTATTCCATGGTCGGCAACCTCCTCTATATGTATAAAGTCTTCTGTGGAGGTGAACTTCTATAGTCTCTCACCCCATACATATCAGAGTCTTTGTTCCTGATCGCCAGTTCCTTGCCATTGAAGCTCTACCATATTTTTAAAAAATCCTACTTATTTAAGACTCACAAAACTTGAATACAAGACTTGCTTCCTTCTTATTGTATAAGTAGCATTACTCCCTTCTTTTGGTATACTGAGCTACCAACACTCCCCTTCATTTATTTAAGATATTGGCACCTGACTCATTCTTAATTTTCATGGTTACTCCTTCCATCCATCAATATGATTCCATCATCCTCATACATGACTCACCCAACATTCTGGTCTTTCAGTTCTCTGGTAGTCTCTTCCTTTGATTATTTTCTATGCCATTTTTTTCTGGTAAAAAGTCCTATGTTTATACTTTGGAACTTACTAACAGCCAAGGTTCATTCCCTTCTGAAATTAATAATTTAAATGATAGTTTCTAAAACAAGATAATCCTCTCCTCCCAGCTACCCTCAACACAATTTTACTCTAGCTTCATATCAAGAATTACAGCTTGATTTCTTTCTTTCTTTCTTATTTATTTGTGTCTCCCCAACCATTACCACTGTTTTGTTTTCCCTTTTAGAACAGCAAGTATCTGTGATCTATTGTTTTTATTATTATCTTTGCAACAACCTATTATTTTTTCCTATCTCCTTATCAGTAAAAGACACCACCACCTACTCAATCATTTGTCCAAATGCTTGTAAGTGATCCTGAACATTTCATTCCCTTGGCCACTCATGTCCTGTGAATTATCAAGTCCTATGATTCTGTTTTGTAAATTACCATGAATTGGTATATTTTTCCCTATTTGCACTCCCATGCCAATGTTCTGAGCCATCATCAACTCCCACCTCAACAACATGAACCACACAGTGAAGGTACAATGTACAAAATGAATAAAACACAGTTCAATATTTTGGGTTATAGTAGGGCTCTTTTTAACTGTTCCATTTGACTCTCATGTTTAACTCTGTATCTTTATTTTCATACTAATGTAGGAATTGAGGGAATGCATATTTTATGTCATTGATGATTCATACATGGTAATGGCCTTATGATAGTATTATACTGATTATATATTGGGAAATAATTGCGAGGTAAAATTAGTTTCTTCACTGCATCGCTTTTTTAAATTCTAAGTTTTTTGTCACACTGTAGCAAGAGTGATCTTTTTCTTCTTAATTAATAGACTTTAATTTTAAGAGCAGTTTTAGGTTCACAGAAAAATTGAGTGGAAAATACAGAGTCCACATATGACCCTTCTCCAGTTGGCATACACAGTTCCCCCTATTACTAACATCTTGTATTAATGTTATATATTTATTACAACTGCTGAAGCAATATTGATGTTTTATTATTAAAGTCTATTGTTTACAATAGAGTTCACTCTTTGTGCTGTACAATCTGTTGGTTTTGACAAATGTGTAATAGCATGATTCCACCATTACAATATCATGCAGAATAGTTTTATTGCACTAAAAATCCCCCATGCCACCTATTCATCCCTCCGTTCTTCCCCCAGACCCCTGTCAGCCACTGGTCTCTTTACTCTCCTCATAGTTTTACCTTTTCAAAATGTCATATAACTGGGATCACACAATACAGAGCCTTTTCAGATTGGCTTCTTTCACTTAACAATATGCACTAAAGTTTCCTCTGCGTCTCTTCATAACATGATCATTTAAAAATAATCACATCATGTCACTATCCTGCTTAGAATGTCTTGATGCTTTCCCATTGTTCTAAAATGAAGTCTAAAATTCTTAATGAAGTCTAAGACTCCATTAGTCAAGAATGGGAAGGGAAGAAAATACATCTTCACCTAAGTGTTTATTGTAAATATAGATTATCAGGTGACACCCTGGTAATACTGAATTATTATTGACATATGACAGGATCCCAAGGTGACTCAGATGCTCATTGAAATTTGAAAGCACTGGTGTTAACGGCCCTCAATGATTTTTGCTCTTTACCTTTTTTCTAGCCTGACTGTGGATCACCTTTCCATCCAATAGCCCCTTAATAACAAAGAATTGCAATGTGCTAAAAATAAAGGCCTTTATTTTTTCCCAGATGAATAAAAGTTATAAAGGATTTTTGTTTTAATAATAATGATGAAGATAATAAAATAGTAATTAGATAAAAGTTCTGTTCTTAAAGTCATATAAATTTTCTTAGTGGCAAAGTACTTTGAGTTTTTTTTAAAGCACTTGTATGTTTTAACTATTTTTATTCTGTAATAAAAATCTATGCAAAGTGTAAGTATTTAATGAAAATTTTCACTTTTGTTCCCCTTTTCTTTCAAAGTAATTTAAAATATTTGAATCTATATAGGCATTTAGTCTTAGATTAACATGTATTTGTCATTATACTTACTCCATATTTCCTTGATGAAGAACAGAGCTATTCCAGCTGGAAAAATAGAAAGCCATATGTGTTTCAATAAGAACAGAAAGGCATAATAACTTAGTCACCTTAAAGTTCCCTTGGCTAACTTCTATCCTCCTATCAGATAGCAGCTTAAACATAATTTCCTCATGGAAACCTACTTTGGGCTCATCAGCCAAGGTTAGATCTTTCCATTATATCCTTCATTGCACCGTAGTATCCTTTGTAATATAAGACGATATTATTTTTGTATACGTCAATGTCCCTGCTAGATTGTAAATCCCATTGGGAATGTAGGATAGAGACTATGTCTGCCATTTTCTGAAGCATCCTTAGGACCTAGGACACAGCTTAAATCACAGACAATGCAATTGATAAATACTTTCTTGGTAAATGTACATGCAATGGCTGTGTGTTGTCAGTGAATATTCTTCCTTATTTCCTATGACTTTAACATGAATATCCACTGTCTTTTATACAGAACATTGATTTCCAGAGTCAAATACTTTCCATTCCATTTAAAGGAAGATCCTAAAATATGTATCTTCCTAAAAAGATTATAAAATATAATTACAATTCTATTCTTCTTTGTACTTAGCCTAAAACATGAATGTTCCTCCTTTTGCCAAAGTTGAATATAAGCCACAAATTATTTTAAACTTCACTTACAAAACAGGTATATTCTTAGCAGGCATATTGATCATTTTTAGTCCTTCTCTTTTGGTATAATCTTTTTTGAAACAAAGGCTGAGGTTTTTTGACCGTTATTTTTTGTTTTGTTTGATTGTTTGCCATTGTATAGCAAGCATTCAGCAGTTGCTCAATAAAAATTAATTTCATTTTCCCTATATCTCAAAGCTCCTTTTAGAATTTATTTTATAATCTTTATAACATCTCTTATTTCTAAAGAAAAGTCTGTCCTTTTCTTTTATATAAGCCTGCTGGCAGGCTCAATACCACACAATAAAACAAAGATGAAATAAAATGTAGGTCCCCTTAATCCTCACTCACTACTTATATCATGGCACTAAATTTCTTTGTGGAATAAAAATGGGAAACTGTATTCTAACTTGCAAGCCAACAATAACCAAGATCATAACAGGATACACTGCACCAAAGGAAAAAACACCTGGCGCATCAGTAATAAAGACAGGATAGATCCCTGAAATACTGCTTTCCTTGGGATTCAGAATTTATATTCAAAACATTGCAGTTGCTGTGAGACACCACAATAACACTTCTACAGCACAGTTTCAAAGGTCTAATAAATTAGATTCTTCCTTGACTCAGTCAAAAATACTGTGTTCAGCAGTTTTAACAATGGAAGCTTCATCTAATTAAATTAAGTGCTGTAGAGGCTCCTGCCAGCAGAGCTACCACAAGCTGATAGACTCAGGTTTGCAGTATTGCTAATCTGGCGTGGAGCCACCGGGATGATCAGACACTGAACCAACAATTTGATCTCAAGTAACTGAAAGGCAAGGAAGGGGCAATTTTCCTTTTAATGGTACAGCACTTCTAACATGAAAATTTATATCTCACCATTACCATGTATCTAGAACATTTTTGGAAGACCCACTTATTATTAAGTTAGACATTTAATTACAAAAAATACTGTGAGCTCATTACTATTTTAATATGATAGCTAATTTTCCTCCAAAACCGTCTACACTGAAAATGGCAAATTTTGCTTGAAAATGCTGGTTTTTAATACTGAGATTTCTCATAGTATATGGAAGATTTAGTACTTTTCCCTTTGTGGGTTTGCTTTCTTTCTTGTGCTTTTTTACCTGTTAGTGTGTTTGTTTGTTTTGATACTTTAAAAAATGAAATTCAAACTAAAGCTTACCACTATGACAATTTTTAATTAGAAAATTAATTTAATTATTGTAATTTTTTAAATCCGAAGGAACATTTTATTTTTACAATTTTAGGGCACTGAATTTTTTGTAATTTTATTTACTAAAACTCATAAAATTGCCATAAGTTAATTGCTATCAGAGTATTGATTTGATTCATAATTTAATTAAGACTGATTATAGGGTAATTTTGCAATCATAAATAACTACATTATTGTATTCACTCATTTTAGTAAAGACCTTACTAAACTGCTGGAGTATATAAATGAAAGGAAAAGAAAGGCTTAGTGCATATCAGCATGCGCAGGGATATAGATAATTTTTGGTCCTTCCTTTTAGATGTAATATCTTTTCAAGAAGCACCTTTAAGAGTTTCACTCTTTTAAGAAGTAGTGAATAAGAATATTAAACAGTAAATATGTGTCAATAAAGGAAAGTGGAGTAAGAGCTAATTATCACTGCAGAAGGATTAGGGTTATGATGTCTTCCTGTGGCTTTTGAAACACACAGAAGAATGTGAGGTTTGTGGTGGCGTTGGGAGGGACCACACAATCTTGGAAAAGTAGTAACGGAAGGGTATGTCAAAAGTACGGAGGACTTTAAATGTCAGGGCAAAACACTATAGCTTTAAACATAAGGCTAGCTCTCATTTAAACCCTGAGATTCCAGTGACTATGTAAAAATATTTTGATGTTGCTATATAGTAACTACTTTAAGAAAATGGATGCTTTACTATAGCATTCTAATAAGTGGCTAATAGGAATATTGGGCTGAAAATGTCAAATATCAATTCATTTAAGGTACAAAAGCAGATAGTGTGCAATAATCTTCAAAATGTTTAATACAAAATGCATTTTAACAAGATTTACAGGTGATTGGTATGAAAGTTCAAGTTTGGAAAGCACAGGATTAAGCAATGTTTCCTTTGATTTAGTAGTCTGTGAGGTCCATTAGGTTAACACTCCTAACATATTCACTTTTATATTTATATATTAATTACTTAATTAATTCACTGAACACATCACCTGAAATTAGTATTACATCCATCAGGTGTTCCCAGGGGATACAGGCCAGAATTTGAGAGAAACAAATCATGGGGTGGGTGTGGGAGATTGTTTAACAATAACAAATGCACTGACATTCTACCTCTAATCACAGTTTAACACTTCATTATCCCATTTTATTGAGGCAGGTTATATAATTATATCATTTATATGCTCCATTCTATTGAGCTGAATCATTAGAATGATTTTTAGTTTAATATGTTATCCCTTTCAAATAGCATAATTTTAATTGAGTCTTCAAATATTTACTTAGGATGATAATGAAAATGTCCAGTCTATGCCGTTTGATGGTTATCAGTTAATATTAACAGCTGCTAGAATGCCATATATTATATCGTCAAAATTTTTAGAAATATCTCGCCAGGGTTTATGTGTTTAAAACTGAGTCCATGGCCAAGATTACCATTTAGGTACCCCAGGTATTCAAGAAAATCTGTACTCACTAATACTTTCCTGAATATAAAGTATTATTAATTTGGTTAATTCTTAGTTTATATTACAGACATTTAATAATGGTGTGAGCATAAAAATCTTTTAAATTTCTTTTTGGAACAACCACAAATTATCAAGTATAAAGAGGACTCTTCATATAATCAGGATCCAGTGTTGATAAACACTAAAATCTGTATTTAATTTTACAGTAGAAAACTCTATCAGACACATGTAATACTGTTTATAAAATTCTCTTGGTCCAACTCTTGTTCGAGCCAACGTTGCAGAAAAGCAGTGCCAAGCAAGCTTTGAGCAGTTTAGCACAGAGGCAGGTCTTGTCTAAAGCAGATTAAATCTTCCTTCCAGCTCCAAGTTTCCTATGACTCTGTGGTGTGGGACACCAAGGGAACCAGCTCAGCATTCTTGTATATACAACTCAAATGGCTCAGGGATTAAGTTCAAGGGGCCATCTTTATTCAACGGGGGGATTGAAGTCAAGAGATAACTGCATGTTTTACAAAACTTCTCGCATTGTCTAGTCACATCAAGCACCAGTCCCATGTAGCAGCTGCAAACTGGATAACACATCCGCCTATCTTGCCTTCCTCTTTTCTGTTTTTACTTTCCCACGTTTGCCACTCTTGTTCCTTTGGACCGCTTTCCAAATAAACTGTCTGTACAAAACCCTTATTCCTGGGCTCAGCTTTTAGTGAAAAAGAATATATGTACCTGAAAAAGTTCATGTTCAAGTGCTCACTTCTTATGAGCTTTTTCTATCTCAAGTATTTGCTTTTATATGGAAAAAATGAAAACACCATCTCTGTCAAAAAGATTTTAAGTTCCCCATAAGGATTTTATAATTTCTGGAGCTATACCCATGGAGTTTTACTGTCTGTGCTGTTTTCTTGCTCAACTGTTGAGTTTTCCTGGGTGTGACTCTCTTTTGACAGTTCATCTGATAAACTGTAAAGGAATCTTGTGGATGTCATGAAAGGGGCTTCTCTTTCATTATCTAATTTAAACCTTCTCACTTTCAGATCTATTCATATATAGTAGACAGCAGTAGCAGGAATCAATAAACCCCTCAATCAAACTATGCAATAACATCATATCATTAGACAGATGTAATGATCTGATCATAATGTGACTTGGATTTAACTTTTTCTAGAGTCAAAAGTCTACATAAAGTCACAAAGAGGACAATATGTTCTCCAACTTTCACAATGTTAGAACTGTGATGCTTGCTTCAACCACTAAAAGATGCATTTTGAAGGTACATTACTAAAAGTGCCCCTTCAACCTATGAGTTGTGCAGTTATTATTATCCCATGAGGAGCTATCTATAGATAATATTGATAAGATCACATAAAATTATGGCTGATAAATATTCTTAAGTGGATAATGTAAGAGTCCAGCACACTGAAGAGCATATCATTGACCTGTTAAGGTTGTTTTCATGATGGGCAAAACACCTGCATACAAAATATAGTTTTGTATCCTGGGCAAGGAAAGAATTTGAGAGTCCTGTTTTGAATTGATAGCCTATGCTCGGACTGAGAAAAAAGCATATATATTAAATGTCCATTTTATCTTGTCGTTGATGCAGAGTCAAAATCATTAAGTTATTTATAAAATTCTCTGTTCAAATTGTATTTACCCTAACTACCTCCAGAATTAAGACTATCACTATATTTTACCTGAGAAAATCAGAGTCGTCCAAAAAAGAAGGAATTATCTCTTGCATTTTAAAACCCCACAGACCTTTAGGGATTTAACTGGTTGATGCACAATGAACTATGAAGAAGGAAAGAAAAGAGCTAAGTTTAGTTTTTATAGAATATTTTTACCTACTGAATCTTGAGTGTTTGATAAATCTAATTTATCGCTTGCTGAGACCAGCTATATATCTTTTTAAAATAAATTAGATTCTGTTTATCTCTATATCTATATACCACTGATATGTTCAAGGAGGATAAGTAGATAGGAATTAAATAGACACATTTAATGAGGTACTCTAATAGCGACTGTGGATGATTTCTTAAATGGAAAGTACACATCTGAACAGAATGCTTTATTTTTATTGAGATCAGCTATACCATTTTGTAAATTTAATTCTTATTTATGGCTTATATATATAATACGTTCACATAATTTTTGTCTCTGGAGACAACCAATGTTAACATGTTCTTGTATATCTTCCATATACAATTTATGCACACACAAAAAGCTATCTTTGCTTCATTTTTGGATGTTTCTCGTAATAATTTAAAGGCTGATAAAGTTGATCCAATGGCAATTTTTGAAACATAACCGTACAAAAGTTTCTATCTTTAATATGTTTTATTCATTACCCTGAGCAGTAAGAAAAATTACTAATATCCTCTTTCTCCCTTTTTACCACCAAATTTTATTGATTTGTTTATTGTTCATAATGTTGACATTTGGTATTTGGGTAATTTTAGTTTCTTCGAAAAAAATTTCAGCTGCATAATGCAACACAGGTTCATTTCTCACATACATAAAGATTGATGGGATTTGGAAAGGCTCCTTCCATCTGGTAGTGAAACCATCTGGAATGTGTGGCCTCCAAGGACACCACAGCAGCCGAAGAGAAAGACGGAAGAAGACACTAGCTCTTAAGAGCCCAGAAGTGACACATGCCACCTCTGCTCACAAGTCTTGAAATTAACTGCAAAACAGGCAGAGAAAAGTAGAGGAGAGCAGACAATGTTAGTGAACACAAACTGTCTCTGCAGCATGGCTAATATGTTAAATGTACTAAACACTGTATTGTTTAATGTATCAACTTTAAACAGCATCATTTGATGGCAAAATTAAATGCACAGAACATAAATACACTGCTGAATAATCATCACTGATCAACCACACACGTTACCCCCACAGATCAAGACATAAGACATTCTTAGCTCCCCAGAACTCCCTTGTGTTCACCATCAATCACCACTCCCTCCTTCCTGCCTAAAGGCACCAGTATCCTAAGGTCAGATGCTCTATTTGAGCTTTGGTTATTTTGAAACTTATCTAAACAGAATCACCCAGTTTGTGTATTTTTGTGAATGACTTTTTGTTCAACATTATGTATGTGAGATGTATCCAAGTTGCTATGTCAAGCAGATGGATCATGTCATGAGCAGTGCGGATATCAGATAGGATTTATTGGGGGAAAGCTTACAATTAGATTGGCGGTAGAGCACATGAAGTCTTGTGAACTCGTTTTTGGCAGCACAGGCAGAAAGTCTATTAAGAATGGAGCTGTTCTGGGCATTCTTGTACATGTCTCTTGGTACAAATGTGTACATTTTTCTTGGTTATCTATTAGGGGGATTTCTGGGTCTTAAGAAATGTGTATGCACACCTTTAGTAGATAATGCTTAAAACTTGAGGGTTAAAATGAATGGGAAAAAGAGGATATATACTAATTTCCATATTACTCAGGGTAATAAATAAAAAGATATTAAATTTACTTAATTATATTTTAAAAGTTGTTTCTGGGTTAAGAAATATGTTTTTAGGGTTTTACACTTACATTTGCAGAGTGTCAATGTTCCTCTTCCACTACATCCTCACCAACACTGGGTACTTTGAGATTTTGATTTCTTCATTGCTATTCTAGTAGAGGCATAGAGATATTCTACTGTAGTTTTAATTTCCATTTTCCTGATTAGCAAAGAGGTTGAGTACCTTTTCATACATATCTCATTTTTTTTTTTAGTTTTTTTTTTAACATCTTTATTGGAGTATAATTGCTTTACATTGTTGTTAGTTTCTGCTGTATACAAAGTGAATCAGCTACACATATACATGTATCCCCATATCCTCTCCCTCTTGGGTCTCCCTCCCACCCTCCGTATCCCACCCCTCTAGGTGGTCACAAAGCACCAAGCTGTTCTCCCTGTGCTGTGCAGCTGCTTCCCACTAGCTATCTATTTTACATTTGGTAGTGTATATATGTCAGTGCTACTCTCTCATTTCGTCCCAGCTTACCCCCTTCCCCCTCCCAGTGTCCTCAAGTCCATTCTCTATGTCCGCATCTTTATTCCTGTCCTGCCACTAGGTTCTTCAGAACCGTTTTTTTTTTTTTTTAGATTCCATATATATATGCTAGCATATGGTATTTGTTTTTCTCCTTCTGACTTATTTCACTCTGTATGACGGACTCTAGGCCCATCCACCTCACTACAAATAACTCAAGGTGATTTCTTTTTCTGGCTGAGTAATATTCCATTGTATATATGTACCACATCTTCTTTATCCATTCCTCTGTCAGTGGACACTTAGGTTGCTTCCATGTTCTGGCTATTGTAAATAGTACTGCAATGAACATTGTGGTACATAACTCTTTTTTGAATTATGGTTTTCTCAGGGTATATGCCCAGTAGTGGGAGTGCTGGGTCATATAGTAGTTCTACTTTTAGTTTTTTAAGGAACCTCCATACTGTTCTCCATAGTGGCTGTATCAATTTACATTCCCATCAACAGTGCAAGAGGGTTCCCTTTTCTCCACACCCTCTGCAACATTTATTCTTGGTAGATTTTGTGATGATGGCCATTCAGACCAGTGTGAGGTGATACCTCGTTGTACTTTTGATTTGCATTTCTCTAATGATTAGTGATGTTGAGCATCCTTTCATGTGTTTGTTGGCAATCTGTATATCTTCTTTGGAGAAATGTCTACTTAGGTCTTCTGCCCATTTTTGGATTGGGTTGTTTTTTTTTTAATGTTGAGCTGCATGAGCTGCTTGTATATTTTGGAGATTAATCCTTTGTCAGTTGCTTCATTTGCAAATACTTTCTCCGATTCTGAGGGTTGTCTTTTTGTCTTGTTTATAGTTTCCTTTGCTGTGAAAAAGCTTTTAAGTTTCATTAGGTCCCATTTGTTTATTTTTGTTTTTACTTCCATTACTCTAGGAGATGGATCAAAAAAGATCTTGCTGTGATTTATGTCAAAGAGTGTTCTTCCTATGTTTTCCTCTAAGAGTTTTATAGTGTCCGTTCTTACATTTAGGTCTTTAATCCTTTTTGAGTTTATTTTTGTATATGGTATTAAGGAGTGTTCTAGTTTCATTCTTTTATATGTAGCTGTCCAGTTTTCTCAGCACCACTTATTGAAGAGACTGTCTTTTCTCTATTGTATACTCTTGCCTCCTTCACCAAAGATAAGATGACCATATGTGCATGGGTTTATCTCTGGGCTTTCTATCCTGTTCCATTGATCTATATTTCTGTTTTTGTGTCAATACCATACTGTCTTGAGTACTGTAGCTTTGTAGTATAGTCGGAAGTCAGGGCGCCTCATTCCTCCAGCTCCATTTTTCTTTCTCAAGATTGTTTTGGCTATTCAGGGTCTTTTGTGTTTCCACACAAATTGTGAAATTTTTTTGTTGTAGTTCTGTGAAAAATGCCATTGGTAGTTTGATAGGGATTGCACTGAATCTGTAGATTGCTTTGGGTCATATAGTCATTTTCACAGTGTTGATTCTTCCAACCCAAGAACATGGTATATCTCTCCATCTGTTTGTATTGTCTTTAATTTCTTTCACCAGTGTCTTATAATTTTCTGCATACAGGTCTTTTGTCTCCTTAGGTAGGTTTATTCCTAGGTATTTTATTCTTTTTGTTGCAGTGGTAAATGGGAGTGTTTCCTTAATTTCTCTTTCAGATTTTTCATCATTAGTGTATAGGAATGTAAGAGAAAGGAGAAGTCACAACTGACACTGCAGAAATACAAAGGATCATGAAAGATTACTACAAGTAACTATATGCCAATAAAATGGACAACCTAGAAGAAATGGACACATTCTTAGAAAAGCACAACCTTCTGAGACTGAACCAGGAAGAAATAGAAAATATAAACAGACCAATCACAAGCACTGAAATTGAAACTGTGATTAAAAATCTTCCAACAAACAAGAGCCCAGGACCCAATGATAAATCCATATCCTATGATATGGATTCACAGGTGAATTCTGTTAAACATTTAGAGAAGAGCTAACACCTATCCTTCTCAAACTCTTCCAAAATATAGCAGAGGGAGGAACACTCCCAAACTCATTCTACGAGGCTACCATCACCCTGATACCATAACCAGACAAAGATGTCAGAAAAAAAGAAAACTACAGGCCAATATCACTGATGAACATAGATGCAAATATCCTCAGCAAAATACTAGCAAACAGAATCCAGCAGCACATTAAGAGGATCATACACCATGATCAAGTGGGGTTTATCCCAGAAATGCAAGGATTCTTCAATATACACAAATCAATCAACGTGATACACCATATTAACAAATTGAAGGGTAAAAACCATATGATCATCTCAGATGCAGAGAAAGCTTTTGACAAAATTCAACACCCATTTATGATAAAAACCCTGCAGAAAGTAGGCATAGAGGGAACTTACCTCAACATAATAAAGGCCATATGTGACAAACCCACAGCCAACATCATTCTCAATGGTGAAAAACTGAAACCATTTCCACTAAGATCAGGAACAAGACAAGTTTACCCACTCTTACCACTATTATTCAACATAGTTTTGGGAGTTTTAGCCATAGCAATCAGAGATGAAAAAGAAATAGAAGGAATCCAAATTGGAAAAGAAGTAAAACCGTCACTGTTTGCAGATGACGTGATACTATACATAGAGAACCCTAAAGATGCTACCAGAAAACTACTAGAGCTAATCAATGAATTTGGTAAAGTAGCAGGATATGAAATTAATACACATATCTCATTTTTTGAATATCTTCTTGTCAAGTGTCTTGCCAACTTTTATTTATTTTTTTATCCTGGTCTTTTTATTATAGATTTGTAGGAGTTATTTATATATTTGGGATGAGCCTTAGTTCAATGCATCTGTTGCAAACATCTCTTTTCACATTGTGGCTTGCCTTTTTGCTATTTTAATGGAAGGCTGTTATTAGTTGCATACCAACTTTTAATTGTTATTGTTTTTTGATGAGCTATACCTTTTATCATTATGAAAGTTTGGTTTGCAACTCTGATAGCACTTTCTCCTTAAAGTCAACCCCGTCTGACATTAATATAGTTACACCTCCTTTTTGGATTAGTGTTTGCATAGTAAATATTTCCTTCTGTTTAATTTACTCTTAGAATATCTTTATATTGTAGATATATCTCATGTAAGGAACATATATGGGAATATTAAAATTCCAGCCTAAGGATATTTGTCTTTTATTTGGAGCATTTAGTCCAATTACAGACATATTTGGTTTAAATCTATTATCTCCCTATTTGCTTTCAATACCTGCCCTGCCTGTTATATGTTACTTTTTATTCCCTACTTTTTTAAAGTCTATTTTGATTTAACTGTGTAATTTTTCTAGTGGAATATTTCTTTTTTCTCAGCATTTTTATGCATTATTTTACAATTTCAGTGCTTAGTCTAGAATATTTTAACTTGATAATTAGTTATATTTCCTTTTTTCGTGATAATTCAAAACTTTTAGAACATTTCAAGCCCATTCTTCTTTTGATTCGTGACCATTGCCATCATGTATTTTGATAAATTATGAACTACTGAAGAAGACATTATTTTCTATGACAACATAATTTATATTTACGCATATGTTTAGGATTTTTGTTGTCCTTCATTTCTTACTGCATCACTGAACTTCCTCCTAGGGTTAGCTTTATTCTACCTGAAGAATAACTGTTAGTATTTTTTTAAAAGAGAACCACTGGTGACAAATTCTGTTTTTGCTATTGTTTGAAAATATCATTATTTCACATTCATTCTTGATGAGTATTTTCACTGGTTATGGAAGTTTTGTTGCCGTTTTTTAATTTTCTATTCATGAAAGATATTCTGCCATTGTTGTCTGGCTTCCATTGCTTTTATTGTTGTTGAGAAGTTTTCAATCACTCTAATTATAGTTCCCTTGAGTATACCCTATCCCTTTATCCAGAATTTTTAACATTTTTATTCTAGGTAAGATTATGTGTGGTTCAAATTTCTTCCCTTAGTTCATGACTTCTCTCTCATTCTCTGAATAGAAATTAAAATAAACAGATTTCATAATTTAATACAGCCCTTTATGATTACTCATTTTATGTCATATTTAATAAATCATTTATTTCCCATTTGGCAATGAAGATATTTTGCTAAATTACATTCTACAACTTTTATCATTGTGCTATTCACAATTACAATTACAATCCACTTGAAATAGATTTTTGTAAGGTAGGGCTTATTTTCTATATAGTTAATTGGATACTTCAGTGCTGTATATTAAATAGTCCTGTTGCACTCATCAGCAGTGTCATTTTTCATAAAGCAAGTGTATGTAGGCATGTGTGTATGTATAACTTGTATATTTATCTGCAAATATATCATATGGATATAGATGTAAACATAGATATATAGTACATATTAATATATTCTACTATATTTAAACCAATAGCAAACTGGTTTTGCTAATTTAGCATGACATTATTTTATTTACTTATTATTGAAATATAGCTGATTTACAATGTTATATTAGTTTCAGATATACAACATAGTGATTTAATATTTTTATAGTTTATACTCCACTTAAAGTTATACAAAACATACATTAAATCTTAATATCAAGTACAGCCAAATCCTATAACTTGTGCCTCATCAAATGCATCTTGGCATTTCTTGGTGTTTGTGTTTGCACATAGAGTGTAGGAGAGTTTTTTGGGGTCCACAAGAAACCTTGGTATTTCTGAATGGAATGCAATAAATATAAATATCCATTTGGGAGAAATTGACATTTTTACAATAGTTGGCCTTGCAATTAATGAGAATAGTTTGTCCTTCATTTATATAGGCTTTCTTCAATGAAGATCAATAATATATTATTGTAATACCTGAAGATCTTGGATGACTTATTAGATTCATTCATATTTACCTGATATTTTTAATGCTATAGTAATTTTTAATTTTCTGTTTGTTGAAAGCATATAAACAACTGATTTACATATATTGTCTTTGTATTTGCTAAATGATTTGAATAATTCCATCAATGAATTTTATGTTCTTTTGCACTGTGTAAATAAATACACAGTCATATATCTGTAATAATGACACTTTATTTTTATTCCTTGCCAACCTTTTTTTTTTTTTTTAACTCTCAACAGCAGATAATTTTGGGAACAGAGACAGATAACTGTGGTTATCTGGGGCAGGAAGGAGACTTACTTTACAGTTGATGAATGCTCTTTTTGGTTGTTTGATTTTATTTTTAACTCTACATTAAGTATTATTTGTAATTGAAAAGTAGTTTATAAGGCACAATGCATTATCCCTGAATTCATTGTCTAAACATGCTTTTATGCCACTAATATCCCCACAGGTTTTATTTTGTTTTGTTTTTATTTTATTTTTTATTATTTTAAGTTTTATTGAAGTATAGTTGATTTACAATGTGTTAATTTCTGCTGTACAGCAAAGTGACTCAGTAGTACATATATATATTCTTTTTCATATTCTTTTCCATTGTGATTTATCATAGGATATTGAATATAGTTCCCTGTGCTATACAGTAGTACCTTGTTGTTTATCCATCCTATATATACTAGTTAGCATCTGCTAATCCCAAACTCTCAGTCATTCCCTCCCCCCACCATCCTTGGCAACCACAAGTTTGTTCTCTCTCTGTGAGTCTATTTCTGTTTCATAGATACGTTCATTTGTGTCATATTTTAGATTATATATATATGTGATATCATATAGTATTTGTCTTTCTCCTTCTGCCTTATTTCACTTAGTATGATAATCTCTAGGTCCATCCATGTTGCTGCAAATGGCATTATTTCATTCTTGCCAATCTTTTGTGTGTGTGTGTGTGTGTGTGTGTTTATTTTCTTCTATGGTTGCAGTGGCTAGCACTTGCAGTGAAATTCTTTTATAACTCTTTTAAGTAAAGGGAAAATATTCAATATTTCCCCTTTTATCCAACTGATAATGGCAAGAAACAGTTTGAACATTCAAAGTTAATATTTTTAAGGGTATTTAATACTTTACAAAAAGGTGTAGAATGTAGTATATAAGGAACCAAACATGATAGTGCCATACCTCAGGGCTGGGGGCTATGAAGAACAATTACATTTAGACCTGATGAGACAATGAGAAAAACTTTATCTAAAAGCAGAGATGGTAGCTCTACAAGGAGGGTTAGTTATCTAATAGGAGCTGTAGCCATATGATGTGATGAGGTTGAGACAGGGAAGAGGCACTGAGGTAGTAGCAGCAGGTACCATGAGTATTTTATACCTTTTTGTACAATTTACAAAAGCTTGTTCTGGGAACAAGCTTTGGTTTGGTCTCATATATATCACTTAAAATTTAGAATGGAAGGATGGTATTTGTGTCTAATTTCATGGTTTGATGGATCAATAATTCCCACTTGGGGTACCCATTTGGTGTCCCTCAGTTACATGTTTAGTCCTTCCAAGAGCCTAGGAACAAACTGAGAACTGGTTTTCCAACAGAAAATAGTTCTTTATAGTAGTGAGCATTGCAGAAATGTAGAATTCTAGGTGTTTGAACTGGATTCTCATTTTGGGAGCTTGACAGAGGCTAATAGAACATCCCTATCAGCAACACACATGTCTGGAAAATATTGGGTCATTATATTGCATAAAACATGTGGTAGAATAACTAGCACTCAAACTGAAACAAATGAAAAAGTACCTTTTCCTTCTTAATACACCTTTAAAGCTGACAGCCTTACATGTTATTCCAAATGTGATATATATTGCCATCAAAATCCAAAAAGAGCCTCTTTTTCATGGTGGGCAGTGCAAGATTCATCAACTTGTCTCTCACTCTAGAAGTAATATTGCAACATACTTCAAAACACTGGAGCCTTGGCAACTTAATGTGTCAAGCTGCCGTAGTTTCCTGAGGATTATCTCTGATCCTCTGTCAGATATGTATTTTAGTAGGGCAGTTAACAGTGTTTCCTATTTCCTACTCTCTAGGAATTAGCATAATCTCATCAATGAAATGGACTTGCATAATTTTCTGTGGAATATCATGATAATCAAGATCCCTTTGGACTGTGTTATCACAAGAAGCAGACTTGACATACCGTTGAGGCAAATATGTCAAGGCATACTGTTGTCCTTTCTACATAGAAACAAACGACTTCTGACTTCCTTTGCTAATAGCGATAAGGAAAAAAATAGACAAATAACTGAATTCCAGATTCATTAATTCTGCTCTTATTTGCTATGGTAAGTATACCACCTTCATAACTGCAGGTGAAATTAGCATCACCTAATGAAGATGTTTTTATGCTAGATTATCAAATAGATTATCAGTAAAAAGGCTTTCTCCACAATTTACCTGTTTTTCATGCTAGCAAAATCATGTTGAATAGGTATTGATCACTCCTGCAATTTTCAAAAATTTCCTCATAGTACTAAACTCTGCAATCAGCTCCATGAATGCAGAATTGCTTTTGTTTATTATCTTGGTTGAGGGAGGCATTTCTTTGGGTTTTTATTTGTCCCTTCCTGCCATTTCTGCGGTCAGGGAATAGATGCAGGAATTCCACCAGTTACCGAGTCTGTTGATTATATATTCTGTGAAAGGAGAATAACCATCAGATAAATCTGTGGTCCAGGAATAGACGATGAGGCAAATTTAAGTCACCACTCCCTTTGAAAGCTGAATTCAGTAAGTTCTCCTTTAATGGGCCATAGTCATTTTTCAGGGTACCATGAATTAGAGTCAGTCAAAAACAGTATCTCAAAAACAAACAAAGAAACAAACAAACAAAACAAAAAACCTCTCAGAAATTTCAGGTATTTCTTGTTTCTGTGCAGAGTTACTCGAGTAGCTGTTTCAAAGTTCCTCTGGAATAATCCTGGAGTAATATTCATGGTATGCTACTGTGGCTGAGATGTAGAATCCTTCCTCGAAGTAACTGTGCACTGTCTATAAATTGTCATATGTCTGGAAACTGAGCAATAGGCTATAAAGAGTTTTCTGCTCGGCTAACCTAGAACTTTTTTGCCTAAATATGACAAATTACATATGAGTAATCTGCCGTCTGAGTATCAGTGAGATACACCAAATATCCCTGCTTTTCTCTAACTAAACATTTTTATTTTGAGATAAACGTAGGTTCACATGTAGTTGTAATAAATAATACACAGAACCTTTGTGTCTACATTTTACCCAAATTGTAACTACAAAGCTCCTTCATATTGTCCTCTTATAGCCTCACCCACTTCTCTCCTCATTCACCTTCTTCTTAATTTTGTCATTTCAAGGGTGTTATATAAATGATCCCATACAGTACGTAACTTGTATTAATAGCTCGTGAGAATTAGATTTTTAACTCTGTATAAGACTCTGGAGATTCCTTTAGGTTGGTGGTTGTGTCAATAATCAGTTCCTTTTATACTGTTGAGTAGAATGCCATGGTATGGATGCCCCATAGTTTTTTAACCTTTTATCAGTTGAAGGGTATTGGTTTGTTTCCAATTTTTGACTATTATGAATAAAGCTCTTATAAACATTAGTGCACAAGTTTCTGTGTGAACATGTCTTTCTTGATTCCTGTACCTATGTAAAAAGTCTTGGAATCAGGAAAACTTATTTCTCTCACTTAATTCTTCTTTCTGAAAGTTTTTTAAATATTTAGTTCCTTTGATTTTCCATATAAATTTTAGAAAGAAATACTGTAGATATTTTTTAAATGCCATAGAGCACTTACCTCACAATGCAGCACCTTATTCTTTCCTTAAGCTTTCCCCTGGTTCCTGTACTTTCTGAGTAGATTACAGTCTGCAAAAGTTGATTCTGAGAATTTTGGCTAACGTTTTAGTTGTGTCTGTGGAGGGACAGAGCCCTAGAGTTGCAGGCTCCACTATTTTTAGCGATGTCAATCCAGTGCTCACTTTTATATTCTAATTTCGGCTAGCATAGTGAGTGTTTTGACCTGCACGTCATTATTTCCTTTGTTTTTACTCTATTATCATGTGAACACTTTTTCTTTTTTTAAATTATACTTCATATATTCACTGTTACTACCCACTACGGGAAGTAAAATAGAAGATGGTTACAATGGAAAATCTTATTCTTGCCTCAGAAGGCAGGAAAGAATGGTAATAGGCATCATATAAACAGAATCTATAATTTAAAATAAGATAAAGTAAAACTAAAATGCTCTTGGTGACTTCCTAAGCAAAACATAATTCAAAGATTGCATTTTATGGTGCATTTAGCATATATAGATTCAGGCATTCCCTGAGCTTCGTCCTCGAATATTCTGTCAACTGACATGAAATTTCCCTGAAGTAATTTCACATTAGAAAATGTATTAAAAATTAGTACCTACTTTTCTGCAGAGTATTATGTTTCTGTGTGCAGAAATTATATGAACTACAAAACCTATTTCACTGGCAATATTGATACCACTGATAGAGTGTGGAAATAAAAGAAATTTGATATGAAAGCAAGCTTGTTTAATATTTATTTATTTATTGCTCCTCTAAAACTCCTTTTTATTAATTGCTTTTGTAATGTTAGCTCTTATGTGAATGCTAAAGATTTGTGATTTCAGAGAATATGTTTTATTTTAAAATTCAATTACTTTTTGTAAAATACAAAATTATACAGTAACTTTCCTAATTAGAAGTCAAAATCAACATTTATTTTACTATTGTTTTATTTTTCTAGGAAAGGAGTGTGTTATGGGGCATGTATATTTTCAGTAGGTTAAGTTTTTCTTGATATTGGAACACTAAGCTAAAGTTACAGTGCCATTGTCTCGGTAACTTCAATTAAATATAAATGCATATCTTCTGACTACTTCAATATATTTGAGAATAGAATAACTTTAGCAAATTTCACACACAAAAGTTTGTTCTTAAAATATGATACAGTTCTTCCACTTTATGACATTTTTGATTATGATTAGTCTCATGATATTTTTTCTTTCTGAATAAAGGAAGATAAAGTGGATAAAATCTTGTTAATATTCCTCTTAGTGGTTTAAAAAAAATTATTACCTCATAAACTTGGTTATCAAGATTTAAAGACATGCTTATTCAACATATTAAAATTTTCTCTAGAAGTGTTACATTTTTTTTCTTTTCATATTAGTTAGTTAACCATCAAATCTTTGAGTATAACTAAGGAGTAGCCAGAATCCTTTTCCTCTCTCTCCCCTTGTGTGTCTTGTTCCTCTCTCTCCTTCTCTTTCTCTCTCTCTCTCCTATTTAACACTTCTCTCTTGCATTTGATTTTATAGTTTTCAAAGACAGATTTTTGAGAACTTTTCCTTTCAAAATATCTTTAGTTCTATAAAATTGATAGCCACTTGTGATATGTCTATACTCTGTTTAGTAATAATTATGTTTTGCTAGGATTATTTTTACATGATTTTTTGGTTGTTTTGTTTTGTTTGATGTGGACCATTTTTTTAAAAAGTCTTTATTGAATTTGTTACAATATCATTTCTGTTTTATGTTTTGGTTTTCTGGCCATGAGGCATGTGGGATCTTAGCTCCCCAGCCAGGGATCGAACCCGCACCCCTGCATTGGAAGGTGAAGTCTTAACCACTGGACTGCCAGGGAAGTCCCTGAGTTTTGGTTTTTAAAGTCTGCAAATGATTACAAGTTGTGAGATTGTGCTGTGTTGATATTTGTTTACTTCAATAATGTAAATGGATTTGTCCTGACACTCCATTTAGGGCTCCTATCACATAAGAAATTTGATTAAAAGATGACTGAACCATTTGCAATTTGAGGAGGATGAAAAATAAGGAAAGGATAAAAGGGAAACAGTTATTATCACAGATCGAATATAAAAACTCAATTTTAATAGGGACAGGAGAAAAAATAACCTGTAGACCATTGGGAAAGTATAAGTTTTGGTTTCTGTATCACAGTGAGTTGATTAGCTGTTGGCTAGCAAAAACTCTGAAGTGGAAAACACTGTTTTTATGTACTATTACACATAGAACACTTTGGATACCTGACATGTGGGTTGTTTTTCTCTACACCAACCAATTCACCAACTCTCTGGACACCAAATGGGTGTCCTACAATTCAATTCAGTGCTGACACTCTATACCTGGAGTTAGTACAGAGGCCACAGGTTAAGGACTCAGTTGCACAAGACTTCCTCCTCCCACTTTCAGATGCCAGTTGAAAAGCCAGGTTGTCACCTGTGCTTCTGACTGATTGGCTATAAATCTGAGGTTTGTATGAACTCCTCTGGCTCAATAATTTGCTAGAATGGCTCATAGAATTCAGGAAAACATTTTATTTACTAGATTACTGGTTTATTATAAAAGGCTGTAACTCTGGAACAGCCAAATGGAAAAGGTGTGTAGGGCAAGGTATGTGGGAAGGGGGGGTGGAGATTCATGCCCTCTCCAGGTGTGTCACGTTCCCAGTACCTCCACTTGTTCAGAAACCTGGAAGCTCTCAAGTTCTATGCTTTAGTGATTTTTTGGAGGCTTCATTATGTAGGCATGATTGATTAAGTCACTGGCCATCGATGATGGACTCAACCTATAACTCCTCTTTTCTCCCCAGAGGTGGGGAGTAGGGCTGAAATTTCCAACGCTCTAATCACATGGTTGGTTCTCCTGGCAACCAGCCTACACTCTGTGGTTGTCTAGGAGCTTTTTGAAAGTCACCTAATTAACTTAAACTCAGGTGTGGTTGAAGGGGCTTGCTATGAATAATGAAAGACTCTCATCTTTAGTGCTCTCAGCTCTCATTGCTAAGGAAATTCCTAGGGTTTTAGGAGATCTGTGCCAGGAATAGGGATGAAGACAAAATATATATTTCTTATTATAAATCACAATATCACAAGCCCCTTCTGGTCAGTCTACCAGTAGCAAGCTGACTAGAGACACCAAAAAAAAAAAGAAAAGAAAAGAAAAAGAAAAAGGAATTCCAGTCATTATGAATTCTTCCAAGCCCTTGAACGTTTAGATATGCAACAGTCTGTGTTTTTTAATATTGCCAGTTTCCTTCCATTAACATTTCCATCTTAATTTGGAATGTTTTGTACCATCTCCACGTAAGACTAACTTCCAGATGAAGCTTGATACTTACTTTTCAGCAAACTTCCACTATTTCCGCCACCCCACCATGGGTGAAGTATACTTCCATACCCCATTGTGTGGAAAACTCATGGTTTTTTAGAAGGATTTAGTAGCATTAATCAATAATTCTCTCTGATACCTAAGGTTTACTTCCTTTCATGAAGAGGAAGGGAATAAAAAGGTTTAAATCAGAGTCATGATTTGGAGTCATGTACTGTCTTACTTAGGAGTTTCTAAACTAAACGCCTAAGACAGGAATTCTGGTGCATGCAATTTATTAATGGAGAGCTTTCAAGATAAGGTGATTGGGAAAGCAGGATTGGGCAAGGAAAAGAGATAGGCAGGAACGTGGTTCCTGCTGGAGTCTAGTTTCACCCACCACCCAGAGATATTGTAAGGCAGCTCCTTGTTCTGCACAATAAAATATTTTGGAAAAAAAATTTAAACCAGTGTTATAATTCTGTTTTAAGCAGTAGGTAAAATGATGTATCCTGAGAATATACCTAAAAATATTTAAACATATAATATAACATTCTATTACAGAACACTTTAGATCATGAGAGAATAAGAAAAGTCCTTGGGATCAAAAAATTAAAATGATCTAAAAAATAAGAGCGGTGAGCTAACACCAAAGGTATTTCTGTCCTGGAGACTTTTGCTAATATCAGGAAACAAGAGGTTGGATTTTAAGAGCCAAAAACAGCAGGTGATGCTGCCACAGAGGAAGTTGAAAATGATACACTGTCTAATATGGAGGTCTTTGAAGTTCAAATCTTCAGTGAAGGAATGGAATTAAAAATAGAAATCACCAAAAGAACATGACCAAAAAACTTGTCTGTCTTTGTATGGGCTGTAAGCAGAAAACAAAATCTCCCCTGAAAATTTATAATTGAGGCTTATCCCTGTACTGTTTTGGGATTTAAATTTACATTATTTTCAGACTCTAGTGTGTTACAAAATGAGAATATAGCAAAAGTTTTCCTTGATTAGGAGTGCCCTAGAATATCTAACAGATATTTTACAACCCACTTTTCAAAGTTCTCAAAGGATTCTCACAGATGCCCCTTTAACATGGAGATCTTACCAAGATTCACCAGTCAAGATAACTGAACTACATGTTGCCTGAGGGAGCACAAGTTCAACCCTTGAGCCCAGGCCAATCTCCTGACTATAGGGAAATTGACAAGCTCATTCTGAAATTCACATGGAAATGTAAGGAACCTGGAATAGCCAAAATAATCATAAGAAAGAAGAACAAAATTGGAGGACTCATTTCCTAATTTCAAATGTTAACTATACTTCCAGCTTCAAAACTTACTGTAAAACTATAACAATCAATATTGTGTGGTACTGCAATATGAATTGACATATAGACAATAGAACTGAGAATCCAGAAGTTAAAAAAAAAATTCCCATAGGCCACCTTCGTTTGTCACATACACTTATTAGAGGTTTTGTAGCTTCTGCTTCTCAGTGTGATGGAATAACCACCTACCAGATGGTACTCCCTGAAAAATAAAATATAAAACCTGGATACAAAAAGCAACTACCTGAAAAATCTTAAAAGTGAAGAGAAGCAGGCCAGCCCTGGCGGGGAGCATGAGCTTGTATGAAGGAGGCTAGATAAGGGGCAATTCAAGTGCATTCCTATCTCTGCTAGGTAATTTATGCAGCTGCAGTGGAACTACTTGGGGAAAAGCCCACCTTCTGGCCTGGGAACCTGAAAATTGAAAGGTGAAATAAATTGGAAATAACACCCTCTCTCTATCAGGATGTTTGATCTTGCACCCACCATCATGCAAGGAAGCCCGAGCCACTAGAGGCTGTGAGTAGGTGATTCCACCAATCACTAGTATGCCAGCTGACAGCCAGCATCAGCCACCAGAAATGTGAATAAAGAAAACTTCAGGCGATTCCAGCTCCCAAGCTTCAAGCCACCCAGTTGACACCAAGTGGAGCAAGAATGAGCTGTTCCCATTGAAAACTGCTCAATTTGAAGATCTGTGCTCAAAGTCAATGTTATTTTAAGCTACTAAGTTTGGGGGTGATTTTATACACAACAAGAGATAGTCAGAATGTTAGACAAAGTAGACTTTGGGAGAAAATATACTCTGGGGCTTCATAATTCAAACTATGTAATTTCACCAGAAAATTATCAAGTATTATAACCTCATATGAATCATATAACATATATTCAAAACACATGAAAACACTGATGGAATTAAAATATGTTATGTTCAAATGCATGATTACAGTAAGAGATTTTTAACACATCTTTGTTAGTTGACTGATCAAGTAAATTAAAAAAATAACTGTTAGGGATATAAAAGACAATCTACAAAATTAGAAAAATTAGTAATAATGTAGAAAATTTTACCTAAAAACTTCGTGGATATATGTAAACTTGTATCTAACAAATATAAAATACATCTCATCCTCAAGCATGCATGAAATACCAAAAATGACCATATACAAAGCTATAAAGTTATTCTTAGCAAGCATAAATGAATTATATATACAGACCAGAAGCTCCACTTTTAATGTAATAATTTATAAATCACAAGATAAGTTTTAACAAATCCATTTTTTATAAAAATTTAAAGGCAGAAGAGTCATAATTAAAATACTTGTAGGCAAAGATGAAATCATGAAGCAAATTAGAACACATTTAGAACTGAACAAGAATGAAAATGCTATATAGTTCATTTGTGAGTTACAGGTCAATAGGTACTTACAGAGAAATGTAAAACCTCAACTACCAATTAGGAAAAGACATTTCTAATACAAAAATCTTAAGAAAAAAAAAACCTGCATAACAAGTTTCAACTATCTAGAGAAAGGAAATTAATAAAAACAAGGACAAAGATTAATGAAACAGAAAGAGTATTGCAAGTAGGTCAGCAATGTTCAAAGTTAAATCTTTTTTTTTTTTTTTAAAGAGCTATTCTTTTTTTTTTTTTTAATGAATTAATGAATTTATTTTTTTGGTTGTGTTGGGTCTTCGTTTCTGTGCGAGGGCTTTCTCCAGTTGTGGCAAGCGGGGGCCACTCTTCATCGCGGTGCGCGGGCCTCTCACTATCGTGGCCTCTCTTGTTGTGGAGCACAGGCTCCAGACGCGCAGGCTCAGTAGTTGTGGCGCACAGGCCTAGTTGCTCCGCGGCACGTGGGATCTTCCCAGACCAGGGCTCGAACCCGTGTCCCCTGCATTGACAGGCAGATTCTCAACCACTGCACCACCAGGGAAGCCCCAAAGTTAAATCTTTGATGAATACTAAAAGAAAGCAAATTCTGAATGGATTCATCAATAATAAAGTACAGAAGGGAAAATACTAATATATTGAAAATAAAAAGTGAATATAACTGGAGGTATAGCAGAGACTTTAATAAAAAGGAAAATAATGAGAACCTTTTTGCCAATAATTCGAAAAATCACATAAAATGGAATTTTGTAGGAAAACATAACCAAGAAACATAAATATATCCTGAATTTTTAAAGTATTTGAGTCAGCAAATTTTAATATCTAATCCTGCTTGTACAGATAATACCAAATCCAGATAATTGTATACACATTCTGCCAAAGAAATAGGAAATATGAAATTACTTAATATAATGACAATCGAAATGGTGTAGAGATCTGTGAAAATTTTAACACAAAATGCGTTGGAAAAGACAGTCTCTTGCATACAATCTCTCAGCCCCCACTTAGTCACCTATGAATGGACCTTGGGCCTGGAACACTTCCTTAGCAAGAGATAAAGAGCCCACACAGCCTGTGCTGGGTTTATCACCTTGTGTGGGAATATCTTTCCCTGATTCAAGGTCAGTGAAAGCTCTCTTGTCTCTGCTTGGAGCATGTGTGTCATATGGCACCTGGCCAACCCTAATGTTATATCTGTCCTCCACAGGGAGTGGACTGGGTTCCATTGCCCAACAATAGGGCTGCCCATATGCAAATCGCCCTGCGCCACTTGCTGGGAGAGACTAGCCAGCCATAGGGGAACCCACAAACACTACTGAAGCTTATCTTGCTCTGTCTCCCTGCTTTAAGCAAAGCATTGTTCCATGCAGTGCTTGACTGTATTGTTTTGCTTGGTGACTCCAATACCCAGGTGCAGTGGGCAGACATATTTAGAGTCCTTCCCTGGAATTGCCAACTGGGGCATCCTACTCTGCTTGACAAAATAGAACTCTCTATATAAAATATAAGAATATTTTTAACATTGTGGCTGTTGTTATTCCCCTTACCTGGTCTGACTTTCAAAAATTTCACAACTGGATGTGTTTTAACTCTTAAGTAGTTCTTAAAAATGTATAGGCTTCCTTGACCACTTGTAAACAAAGTACATTCAGAATGTACAATGTCACAAACTAAATCTTTTCATTTATAGGTGATGTTATAATACCCTGGATTTCAGCTTCACTTTTTATGGTGTTCACATTATATCCTATGTAATAGGTAAATATATTTTAAAAGTAAAGCTTTCTGCCATTTTCACACAAGTTATAGAGGAACTAATATTCCTTTCACAATGAAAGAGAATCAGACCTAGCATCTCTAGGAAATGTAAAACTGGTTGCCAGAGGGAAGAGATCTAAATATTTTCAATGTAGTGATTGTATATTGTTGGCCTGGCACTTTTCCCAAATGGAAAAAGAAAGACTGGTGTACGTATTTATATTTTTAATGAAAAATGTGACTTTAGACTTTCATGAATTCAACCTGGCCACTCAGTATTAAAACCCTGCTTTAATTTTGTTTTGTTTTATTCCAGAACTACATGAGAGGTTGTTTTTTGTCTGTTTGTTTGGGGTTTTTTTGGAAATAATAGAAGTTAATATATCACCCTTCTAACATTTTCATGGACAGGAAGGAAACTACACTCTATGATACTTTCCTATTTGGTAGTATATATAAAAAATGATTCATATATATCAAACTGAATTACCATCAGGGGACTTAAATCAACTAGGAAAACAATAAAGAAAATTACCAACAAATATTTGGGAGGAAAAGTTTACTAATACATTTCTATATATCACTTGACTGTAAATGAAATGATGGCTATTTTCATCACTGCTGATGTAGTATCCTTTCTGTTATTAGATTGTATCACAGAATATTGTAATTACTCTCCCTTTTCTCCTGTCCCTTTACAAATGAAATCATTGTCTTAGGAAAGAATTGGCTTGATATAACTGTATCTAGTATAAATTTTCTTTTCATGCATACTAGGACATATACACAGAATTCTGTGTTGTTCCTTTCCTGAATCCTATTGTGCATTCAAGTTCATAAAAATCATAAAATCCCTTGAAATCAAATTGAGGGAATTCCTTTTTGACTCAAAGGAAGAAATCGTTATTTCCATACTAAACAAAACAGATCAGGTGATGAGTGTATAAAGCTTTTGAGACCTGCTAAACACGTTGTGTTGGAGATAACTTAAGATCATTCATGGGAACTACTCATCCCTAGGCAATGTCAGTGGCTTTAGTTGCAAGTTTGCAGATAGCTTGGTGGGATCTACTATGTAATAATTCCGTGTATGTGATACAATTTTTATTTCATACTTAAAGCCCAATAAGAAATGATTCGGATTTCTTATGACCTGTTTTAGTGTAACTTCCTATGAGAGAAAATGAAACTACATCAAAAGCATATATTTACATTTGTACTTGCATGTTGCTATATAAAATTACATTTATAACTACAAAACCCCAATACATAATATCAAGATATGTTTTGAAGAAACAAGAATTTTCAGTAGAAAATACCAGAAAGGTTTACAAGTCAATTGAAAGGAACTATGTAAGTTGTTCAAGACCTTTTTCAAGTATTTGAGTTAATTAAATAATTTTCAGTTTTCAAGCTCAATTTTCAATATTTGGTTTATTTACCTGTTATTTTCACTCACATTCTATGCCAAAACTACGCCGTTTTTGAGTACTCATCAGGTAAAAAGTTCTGAGTTAATTTCCTCACAGTTCTTAAATATGAGTATATGAATCTTTGGCATGATATTATTATGTGTATATGCAAACATATATCACACAGGATTCTGGTCATCCAATGTGAAAAATGAATTGCCTTTGAATAAAAAAATAAATCAGAAATTTCTCAGATTTGAAAATATGTTCATGAAGAAAGAGAAAAATTATTCTTATTATTTTCCAATTATGGAACAACTTATTCAAAAGAAGGATGGGGATAATTGCACAGTTTATTAGTAAATATTATTCAATATAAAAATAACTCTTTTCAACCTGCATTTATCATAGACTTGGCTTCTGTTCAAGTTTATACTTTGAGGTTCCACATCTACTCCAGTCTCTCAGCAATGATGGATACCACGTAATAGTGTGATTAAAAAAAAAAATCAAAAATTAAAAATATGAGATTAATTTGTCCACATAGAAGATGCAGATCATCTGGAACTCCCTTGCATTGTTTGTAGAATTGTAAACTAGTGCAACCACTGAACAACTTAAATTTTTAAAGCTTCTTTTTAAGTATAAGTTTGCTTAAAAATCTTTTGCTATAACTCAGATCACCTCCTTGAAGTCAGAGGCTAGAGAGGAAGTGGGGTATTCTAAAAACAAAAAACAATCAGAAAAACAGCGACAAATGGTTGTCATCTGCTACCTGAGATGAGAATTATGAAAAACCCCAGATACAAAATGTCATAATTAGAATAAGGCGATAAGGAAGTGAAAGAAGCAACTGGGCGACTGTAGCTGCATAAACAATATTCTAAATCTTGTCACGATGCAGCCATTGAAAGCCTGAATCTGAACTATGGGAGGGTGTCTGACGGAGCAAGTTCAAAGACCTTAGACAGGAGGAGTGATATTAAAGAACATACAGAAATAAAACAAATCAGGCTGGGAAGTATAGTGTTTTGTTCTGTTTTTCTATTTTTTTTTTACCTATTTACCTCCAGGCACATTTCACCAAAACAAACCAGACTATCGCTATGTCTATCATATACATGACACGTACTGTGGTCAGACACTATTATAGGTACTTTGTGGATATTAACTCATTTAATCCTTTAATAAACCCCGTGTGGTAGTTGTTATAAATATTGACATGAGTGAGACTTGAATTTCTTATCTCTTGGAACTACCCATTCACTTAAAATTATTTTTTGCTGATTTATGTAATAATAACTCAATAATATTACAAATAAAAGACAATATGTATAAATTATAATACAGTTTTGCCTTTTGGTGCTTAGAATACAACATGAGAAATATGTAGTTAGTCATATTCGAGGTCTAGCTGTTTACTGAATTGGCAGATAGGCAAATTTTCCAAGTAATATCTGCATGTGTTGGCAGGTAAAAAGATTTTTGTTTGGAGTGAGAAAAGAAGTAAGATTTTTAAAATGTTTTTAGGTGTTAAAGTTTTTATCTACTTGAAACTTTTTGTGTCTGTTAGTGTGTGTGTGTGTATGTGTGTGTGTGTACCAAAGTCTGAGAAGAAAGATAGTGGAAACAAGAACAGTGAAGGACATGATATGTCTGCTGGTTTTGATATGAGGCATTTTTTTGAGCTACATTATAGAGATTTGAGGTATGGCAGCTGGTTTACTGAGTGAACTTGTGAATCTAAGATTAGTACGTTGGAAACTAAAGGCACATACATTGTAGATTTCAGTGCTGATGAAAGAGTTGGGAATAGGACTTTTCCTTTCCATTGCCCTGCTCTGGCACACTGTGGGCCAGGGTAGCACCCTGGAACATCTACGGCTCCTAGGAGGTAGAGGTGAGTAATTATGGCTGTCAGAGGACTGACATTTTTTTTTTTCAAGGGCGCTAGAAGCTGTAAAAACAACACAGATTACTCAGGTGGGAAACAAATCTTCAATGAGAAGATTAAGGCTAAATAACATGACATCCCCTGAAAGTTTAGAAATAAAGTTGCTAAGGGTTCAAGATGTGGTATGAGCAATGTGAAACAGAATTTGTTCACAAAATTAATGTTGCCTCTTACCTACTAAGTATAAATAGTTTCTGTGAACATTTGTGTATATTGTTCTAAGAATTTACACTTGCAATAATAACTGTAATACTTAGAGTATCTTACATATTAGTTATAACGCATGCTCCATTGCATTATTATTATAATATGAAGTTTTACATTTGAATTTGAATTAGCAAGAAGAAAATAATGTAATAGTATTAAGAAATCCAAAGCCAGACTGCTGGATATCTGAAAGCCCTTCCTTCTGACCACTGAATGATTTTCTGTTGTTTCTTGCATAGATTGAAAAAAATGTGTTATGTCTTCTCCAATTTTCAGGAGAAGGAACTCGATGCACTATAGCTGATACTTAAATTGTATTTTCCACTTTACACTCACTTTCATAAGTGTTTGCACATTGAGACCTAGTAGTTCCAGTAAAATGGAAAGTTTTCTCTTTCTGTGGGGGGAAGGGGATAGAATTCAGTATAGTTTGTTTTATCAACCTTATTTTGAACTTATCAATGCATCACGTAATGCAGTTGACCATAACTTAGCAATCAAATTTTTCCCCCCGCCTTAAATCATTATAGACCTTGGAAAGGAAAGCAATCAACATGCACATTTAGGCAGACTATATTAAAACTCACTGTTACTTTCCTATTCTTTTTATAATGGTAATAAAAATGCAAGTCAATGAATAGGGATGAGGCAGAGAATTTGGAGTATTTAGCAATTTCAACAGATTTATACATTTTTATTCCCTTAGTTTATGAGCAATGTGTTCTTGATGCATATTTTCTTTAGGCCTTTAAACATATATATATATAATACATATAATGTATATGTGTATGTATACATGTATCAATATATACCTATACATATACATAAAACTCACTTAAATATTTGTTTCTTTGGTTTTTAGTAAGTTTGTATTTTCTTGTTTCTTTTTAGTAAAATACAATGTAAAATAGAATGAGTTTAACTGCTATTTTTCTCACGAATAAAACAGCAAGAAAAGAAGACCCTTCAGGGATATTGGCAGACCATGGCATATTTTAAAATTCTCTTCTTTCATTCATTCATCAAATGTTTATCAAGTTCTTCTGAACTTAAAGCACTATGCTAAGCACATAGAGGTTACAAAAAGAATGAATCATTATTCCAAACCTCAATGACTTCAGTTTAGCAGGCAGAGTTTGACACAAAATGTGGTATGCAATATGCTAGGAAGATACATAGGGAAGAGTAATTTATTATGCTATGGACAAGGCAGAAGGAGTTTACTGGAGAGCAACACTGAGATGGAATATGAGGCATGAATAGGAGGTAACCAGGCAGAGGTGAATGGACAGGGGTGTTCCTGGCATGTAGAACTGAAGGTGAACGACACAGGAGTCTGAAGGTGAGCCACATGTTTGGGGATACCAGTGTGGCATAGGAAGTCGGCATAGGAACGTTTGCTCAGAGGTTGTCAAAAAATCTTGCATGCTGGGCTATATATATCCCTGTGAATTTTAACTTCCAAAACAAATTTACTCATGTTGGCCTCTCTTATCTTCATTGGATTTTCTTCTCTTAAACCTATTAACTTTCAAGACCGCTCAAAGTTTATATACTACTGGAAAATTGATCCCCTCAAATAGATAAAATAATTTCCTCCATTAAATCAACTCTGTCATACCTAATTTATGTTTTATTACTCTCATAACATAGGCCCTTGTTTTTATAATCTATGTAATGTATAATCTCATTACCCTAACCTGCTATATAGATTGAGGAAAAACAGCCAGTGCATTGAACATAATAGGCACCCAATAAATGTCTGCAAAGTGAAGTGATTCCCACTAATTCCAATGTCACGGTCACTCGAGTGATTTTGCAAAGGAGGGCAAATTGAAATGCCTAAGCTGGGATGCTCATGCTCAGGCTCTGCCCCCAGAGTCACTGGCTGCATTTCCTAAAGCTCTCTTCTTTAAGCCGAGCTTCGCCTCTTTCGGCTGTCATTTTCCCCATGAGTTCTTCATTCCTGTTTGCTTCATAGTGCAGCTATGTTCAGCTGGGACTCAGAGGTACATTTATTATGGTGCTAATGAAGCTTAATTTCACTTATGCTGGCCCCTTTCTAGGACCAGAGAGGAGTTCCAGCAATGCACTCTCATGGTCATTTATTTTTGTAAAATCTTGCAAAAGTAAAATGATAATTACAATCAGTTAAGACTGCTTCTTCATACTCTGATTTCCCCTCTGTCACACGTTCACTAATTCCATGTGGTCTTGGAGAGGCTACTGTTGGAGTAGAGGACTTATTTCGTTTGAATTCTGTTTCATATATGTAGGTGGTTCAGTCTCTCCTCTTTTAAGTTAGTTTATGGCTAAATATCCAAGAATAAGAACCACTTCCAGAAATATTCCTAGCAACCACTGCTCCAACTCCCTCGCTGTCATGAAGAAAAGGTGCAGGGTAGGAGATCAAACAGAGCAATGAACATGACCGTCAGGGCCCATACTCAAAGTATGTGGTTAGTGAGTACTGTCAGCCATGGAAAGGGTATTTAAGACCAATCATTTTGCAAGAAAACTTGAAAAGCATTGAAATCTTAACATATGTGTAAAACCAAATCTAGTAATTTAACATCAACACCAAAGATTTACATATTACTAGTAGACTTTTGAGACTTTTAATTCCTCTTCTATTATAATAATGAAGGATATCCTTTTCAAACAACAACCCTTCACCAGCATCTCCACAGCTGTGATACATCCCTCTATTAATCACAAAATGCCTATAAAAATCACATTTAAGGACATGTGATTGTTATGTGTTCTACATTGAGCCTCAGCTATATTAGAGAAAATTAAAATAAATGAAGTGTGCCCAGGAATAGAAAACTTTGAAAAAAATATGTTGTATTTCATCTATCTTTCAGAAAACTTGAAGATCCCTGTATACTAGCCTAAAATCATCTCTCTAACCTCTTCAACTACAACTTACACAAAGCCCTAATAAAGTTACTATATTAAACTAGCACCCTTAGTTAAAGCATTCATTTATTTATTTTTTTGTTTTTGAAAGGCAAAAATCTCTACATATTTAATGTATACAACTCAATGAATTTGGATAAATATACACCTGTAAAACCATCACCACCATTAAGGTCTTAGGCATATCCATCACCTCCCAAAGTTTCCTCCAACTCTCTTTATTATTATTTTGTGGTAAGAACAATTAATGTAATGTCTACCGTCTTAGAAAATATTAAGTACATAATAAAGTATCATTAGTTATAGACACAATGCTATATAATAGATCCCCAGAATTTATCTTGCATAACTAAAACTTTGTACCCTTTGACCATCACCTCCCTGTTTTCACCTATCCCCACCTCTTGACAATCGCCACTGCACTCTCTGCTCCTATGAGTTTGACTATTTTAGATTACACATATAAGTAAGATCCTACAGTATTTGTAGTTCTGTTTCTGGCTTATTTCACTTAGCATAATGTCCTCCAGGTTCATCCATGTTGTCACAAATGGTAAGATTTCCTTCTGTTTTAAGGCTGAACGATATTACATTGTATGTGTATGCAACATCTTTATTCATTCATCAATCTATGGGCCTTTAGGTTGTTTCCTATCTGGACTAGTGTGAATAATGTTGTGATGAACATGGGAGTTCAAATATCTCTTCAAAATCTTGATTTCAATTTCTCTGGATAAATACCCAGGAGTGGGATTGCTAGATCATATGGTAGTTATACTTTTAATTTCTTGAGGTAACCTCCATACTGCTTTTCATAATGGCTATACTAATTTACAGTACTACCAAGGAAAAGGGTTCCCTTTTCTCCACATCCTAGCCAATACTTGTTACCTCCCCATCTTCCCCCTTTTTTTAAATAGTCAAATAGCCATCCTAACAGGTATGAGGTGATATCTCATTGTGGTTTTGATTTGCTGAGCACCTTTTCATACATCTGTTGGCCATTTGTATGTCTTCTTTAGAAAAATGTCTGTTCAGGTCCCTTGCCTATGTTTTAATTAGTTTTGTTGTTGTTGTTGTTGCTATGTGGTTCTTTTTTGTGTGTTTTTGTTGTTGTTGGTGGTGGTGATTTGTTTGTTTTGCTATTGAGTTATAGGAGTTTCTTGTATATTTTGGATATTAATCCCATATCAGATATATGGTTTGCAAATATTTTTTCCCATTCTGTGGGTTGTTTTTTTCCATTTTGTTGATTGTTTCCTTTGCTGTGCAGAAACTGTTTAGCTTGATGTAATTCTGCTTGTTTATTTTTGCTTTTGTTGTCTGTGTTGTCAAATGCAAAAAATCATTGTCAAGACCAATGTCAAGCAGTTTTTTCCTTATGTTTTCTTCTGGATATTTTAAGGTTTCAGGTCTTATGTTTAAGGCTTTAATACATTTACAGTTGATTTTCATGTGTGGTGTAAGATATGGTTCCAATTTCATTCTTTTGCATGTGGACATCTGGTTTTTCCAACACCATTTATCGAAGAGACTATCCTTTCCCCATTTTGTATTCTTGGTGTCCTTGTCAAAGACAGTTGACCACATATGTGTGGGATCATTTCTGGGCTCTTTATTCTGTTCCTTTGGTTTATGTGTTGGTTTTTATTCAAGTAGTATACTGTTTTGATTACTATAGCTTTGTGATATAATTTGAAATCAGGGAGTGTGAAGCCTCCAGTTTTGTTCTTTTTGCTCAATTATTGCTTTGGTTATTTTGGGTCATTCTATATGAATTTTAGTACATTTTTCTGCTTCTTATGGTACATCTTTATAAATTTAAGATACAAATTATATGGCTCTTTTATATTTCATTATGGAAACTGGATTGCAATTATGTTTTCCTTAATGTTTGAGATTCATGGACATTTGGATTTGCTCATTGTACACAACATGTACAAGAATGATGTTTCTAAATCATTAGCAATGGAAGTGTCTTACCTCCACCCCAAATGAAATTTAAATAATAGTTCTTTCTGCAGAATGATTGTTCTATTATCCAGAAAAATGGGAGTTCTTTGGTCCATATTGCACATTCTATAGTACTGAATTGCTTCTTATTGTGAAGTTAATCAATTCAACTTATCACTTTGTCTTCACTTATTTTTTATGCAGCTTCACTTCCCTCCTGTACCCACCCTGTTGTCCATCCAGTTCTGAATTGTATTCAGCATTTCCACATTTTAGTATATTGTAATTTTTGAAATGAAGTTACAGGTTTCATTCTAATTTTTTTAGTGATTACTCAGAATAAAATAAAATAAAATGATACGTGGATGAGAAAGACAGATGACTCATTTGTTTATGTGGTACATGTGTACACAGGCTAATAATTTGAATTAGTACAATCTTAAAAATGAAAGCCAAATCATTTCTTAATATTAGTCTTTGTAAAATGTTGGTCCTGAATGGAAGAGATGAGTATATGTTTATTGTTACGTTTGATTCTAATTATATTTATTATTTGGTGAGACAATAACAGATAAAATTAACTTTGAGTCTGATGAAGGAATTAATGACTGTCAGCAATTCCAGTTTCCTCATGCAGTTACATGATGGACACTAAAATTATATTAAAACCTGATACTTAATTAAACAAAACAAAAAAGTAACCTAGGTTGATATATGGAGAGTTGAAGTACGCCCTGAGATACGAATAAATGAGGAGTTAATTGTGTACCCATTACCCAAGGTTGTCATCACTTGATTTAAAAAATGAGATAAAGATATACTGTAAAAAATTATAATTAATATTCTAAGATTCTTCAGTTAATTAAAATAATTAGTAGCTTACCACCATTCTTCCTTTACATTTGAAAAAGAGTAGTCTATTTCTGAAATTATTATAATTTTTTTAATGTGCACAAATTATTATTCCAGTAGAGAAGTAGACTAAAAAATGCAAGAGCTAAAATTATTTGGTCCCTTTCCTTTCCTTTTGCTATGGAAAGAAAACAGTAACAAAGTTTCTTTTCAGTTATTAATATTTTATATTAAAAAGCTCTAATATAAAATAGATAACATTTTTAAAAGTTTTGCACCAATAATATCTATAAAATGCTTGTTTATTCTTCTTCTCAGTCTATAAAGTTGTTCATACCAAACCAAATATCAAAACAAAGCAAAACTCTTTTTTTCTTTTTTGGCCGTACTTTGTGGCATGAGAGATCGTAGTTCACAGACTAGGGATGGAACCTGCACCCCCTGCAGTGGAAGCGCTGAGTCTTAACTGCTGGACCGCTAGGTTTTGGATTACTATTTTTATTCATAAATTACTCTCCTATGTCTTGTCCCATATTATATGCTACCTGTGTGCTTTCATTTTTAATTTATCCATTACCTAACCATTTGATTTCCCCAAGTTCTACAGCCTTACTAAGTCTCAAACTACTCCTTTTAACTGGTCTCTGTTCCCAGTCTCTCCCTTCTCTGTTGAATTTTGCTCAAACCACCACATTAGTATCTATTAAACACAATTCAGATCATGTTCCTTGCCTAAGGCAGAAGGACTCACTTAAGCAATATATTGAGATAGAAAACTGTGCCACAACTTAAATTTTCTTCAATAAATGAGAATTTCAAATTATTAATTTACAATTATAAATAAAACATGGGGAATCAAATTATATTTAGAAGGTTGCTTGGTACATCTAAAATTGTTTGGAGTTGCTAATTGAATCATTTTCAATACATTTATGCTTGTCCAGGAACTAAGGGTTTAAGTCCTTTGATACCAGCACTTTCTCCCCTAAAAAAGCAGTGAAATCAGAGTTGCCAAATTTGAGTTCTCCTCACTTCCCCTTCTATGCTGTAAACTGACCACAGAGCCTCTGTTTTCATATTCCTTCAAGGAGCCAGTAGAGTTATAACCTTACATTTTACTTTTGCCTCGATAGGTTTTATCCTAAGAAGCAATTGTTGCAGCTTTATAGTCTCAAAATTGCATGTTGACAACCTCTTTCTGGTTCATTCTCCCCTTTTGGCTGATTGGCATTGCAATAGTGAAGCTAAGGGAGTGAAATAGAGGTATATAGGTAGTGAGTAAGAAAGGACAAAATAGATTAAATTGTCCTCCACCAAATTACTATTTTGGCATTGAATGACCAAACAAATAGCTTTTGTCTTCAAACCACCAGAGAGAGCAGAATGTAAATTTTGGTAAGGTAAAAAAATAAAACGAAACAAAAAACTGTATAGTATCCTTCCCAGCAAAAAGATATAAAGGGAGAATTGCTTCCATTAACATATTCATTAAGTTGAAAAAGTTATGTTTTTGTCTTCAAACATCAATAGATTAGTTTACTATTTCCTTGTTTAATATCCATTTTATTTGTTTTTGACTTTGGTTACAACTGGGAGACAACTGGATGACATAGATCACGCAGTGCCTGGGTAAAATCCTTTTTATGACCCACCTGAAGTTTGACCTTTTTCTGTCTTCCAACCCTAGCGTTACCAAAAGTGGGGAAAATACAGCTCTTCTTTTAACTTTCATGTCATGCTCAATTTCCCTAAAGTCTAATTATTTTAAAAATGATTATTGAAATCATGTCTTTTAACTAAGTAGTTATTGCTAAATGAAGTCAACATTGGATCAAATTAATTTAAAGTAGCAAATAATGTCCATGCTTTTCAAGTGTAAATGTAAATGCTTTTTAAGTGCTATATTTACTTTTACCAGTGAATAAACTAGAATGGATACATATTATTTACAAGAGAATGCTGAGAGTATTTGTCAATGACATCAGACTTGACAATAAATCTTTTTCATGTAGTCAAACAGCCATACCACTGGATCAAATCCATATTAATAAGCTACTAAACTGCAATTGAATAATTTTTACTATTTACTAACGGGAAGCAAATATACATTTTTTTTACTAAAATGTTTTAACATTACGAGAATTCTGTGAGTAGCAGTGGAAACATGTGGACAAGTGAATCAAATCAAAATTGGAGTTCATAAAGAGTGGTAAATGGACACACACCTTTGAACAGTTTACTTAATTCAAGCCTTTTATGAACATATTCTTTAAGCATCAGTCGATAATTAAGTATTGCCTTAAGTCATACTTACTCAGCCTGAACTGATACCAGTATTCCCTGATTATATGGTTTTAGAAAGGCATCTCATATTTTTATTACATAATTTCTTCATGCAAAGAGAATGTTAGTATTCATTAATAAGCAAATATTAAAGAGACATGCAAATAAGATCTAGTTATGTAGTGTTACATATTTTGTCTAAATGATATGGTATCCAAGTAATTTTGAGAATTTTTTTTTAAATGTATTAGTTTCAAAAGAAAAAATTCTCCTTGAGATAATATTGAAGATATTTATTATGCTAATTGAAACTCATGAGCAATCATAGTGATGCTAACTTATTCGACAAATAAAAAATGATTATGAATAGCTGTACACATTTTTCCTGCAATCTATACAGGTTTCCAAGGAAAAGAAGAATGTTCTGTGTAGCCTTTTACTCTTACAGTGTTATAGTCGTAGTGTGATCCTGTTTACTTGTTGGTTTAAAACACCTAGAAAATTTAAGAACAAACATAAAAAACAAGAGATATTTTAAAGATTTTATAATATTGGTTTAAAATGGTGATATTTATTCTTATTATCAGAAGTGAAATTAGTTATTGGAACCTAATTATTTTGAGACAATACAGAGGAAATGAGTGGCATAGTCTTTTTTTTTCAATGTCTGAAAAATATTTTCACATGTTGCCTTTGTAATAAATGTCTCATGGTATTCTTCAGTCAAAACAAACAAAAAACCCCCCTTATCTTGAACAAAGGCTCAGTAGTAATAGCAAAATAACTTATCTTCACCATTGTGCTAGCCACCTGCACAGCTCTTTGCCTGTACAGTGATCTGGGTCATGAGGAAGACTATAGTCTATCAAGTTACTGACCCTGTAATAATAAGTTGATCAGTTGTAGACCTCATATTTCTAGAATGCCAATTGGAAAGAAGCTTTTTAAAATCAAGTTTCAAAAATAGGTATTTGTTTTAAAGACATGAGAGAAAATGTTACAAAAAGTTCCTCTTAGATGTCAGTCCTCCTTGTCATCCATACTTCAGAGTGCATGTTTCCTC
Organism: Balaenoptera musculus; assembly: GCF_009873245.2. NCBI lineage: Eukaryota > Metazoa > Chordata > Mammalia > Artiodactyla > Balaenopteridae > Balaenoptera > Balaenoptera musculus. Next base: position 111,289,799 of record NC_045788.1, read on the forward strand.
TCTGGAAGCCAGTTGATGATCTTATTTAGGTTCTTGGTTTTGTTTATGTGTTTACTCCCCACATTTCACCTCAGAGCAGGTAAATTGGCATGCACCCTGTCCTGTGTTTTAACAGATGACCTGGGGGAGACTATGGGAAATATATTGTCATCACAGAGGTCCATGGAGCTGCAGAGTGTTCTACCCTTCAAATTTCTCCTGATGGGGCTTTTGGTTGAGTAACTGAGTCATTACAAAGAAACTGAGCAAGAACATAGCTGCTATAACAATTGATTCTTTCATGACGTTATTTTGGTTAGATTCTGCTCAGAAATTTTGGTAATACTACCACAGAATTACAGAAATTTGGACTTGAGCCTCCAAAGCCTCCAGTAGGCATGGTCTCTGAAAGGAGGGGAAGAGTATAGAGAAACCTAACTGGAATAAAGTTCAGCTTGTATGCCACCTTCTCTTAAGGCCATGAAGGAAAGGTAGAGATGGCTTCCCACCAGTGGTCAGGGAGCTTCCTAGAAGCCCACAGAAATGTATAGCTGAAGGAAGAGTGTGCATTGGGGTGAAGTTAGCGAAGTGCTACAGAGACATGGAGTGAATTGATTTTCAGTTTGTGGGTCACTGTTTTCCTTTGAATGATAAGTAATTAGAGGAATTGGGGTGAGGATTAGGTAGCGCATAGGTCGTAAGGAAATAGTGACAGTGAGTGTCTTTTGAGAAATTTGACTTTGAGGAATTGAGAGATATGAGAGAGGTAGAATGTTTAGAAAGGGAGGTGTGTGTGAACATGTGTTGCATGTGTGTGTGTGTGTGTCTAGACAGATGTGAAGCTCCTAGAGAAAGTGGGAGCTCACATTTTGAGCTATTGGGTAATAGCCAATAAAGAAGAGAAGGGAAAACAAGCAATATAAGTGATAAAGGGCAAAGCGCAGAGAGAATTGAATGGGAAAGAGTAATAAACAAAATGGGTACACTTAACAGAGAATACTTTTTTGAGTAAAAATTGGGACATTTCTAGACTGTATAAGGACAGGGCAACTCAGACACTACAGAGGCCTAATTGAAAAGTTTTTAAATGAAACCTTAAATTTCAATGTCTTTTATGTTTTTTGGAAATATCCTTAAAGACAGAAATTTGAACGTACATGGTAAGGAAATGAAGATAAAGCGTCTTGAGAAATTTGGCTCTGAGTGATTGGTGGATATGAGGAAATAATTTAGATAGAAAGCAGAGTGTGGGAGAAGAGGGATGCGTGGAAGAAAGAAGGATAGGGTCCCACGGGGTCTCCTACTACAAGGATGATGTCCCCTTGTAAGATGTGTTTGTGTATGATGTGAGAGACACAAAGTACAATAACTGATGTAATGAAAATTCCCATGTGGAGAGTACAGAACATGAGCACATTACACGAGGTATCTTTAATCTCCTCAGTGAAAAAAAAAATAGGAGAACCATTTGGTGATGATTCTACAGCCCATCACTCTGGTTTGCAGCAATTGAAAGACCAACCTGCAGTGCATGCCCTGGGGGCCCCAGTTCCTCTCCACGTTGTCTCTACTTATTTCTACCAGGTTAAAGTCTAGCCTTGAGTTATTGAATATTATATTTTCCTCTCAGCATTTTTCTCTAATGTAGTAAATTGTGAATTTTTAAATTATCTTTGGGGTGATCCTTATTTATCCCAAAGTTTAAAAAGAAGTGGATTATGTATGTGAATGATTCATTATGTAGAGGCCTGTGTAAAGTTTCCAAACATATACAGAAATGGCAGCATGACATCTTTTAGGGGATTAGTGAAACAATTGTCCTTGTCTCTGAAAATTCAGGGTTTTTTACTTACCATGTAAAAAGTGATAAATGAAATAAGAATACTTATACTCATTTCAAGTAAAGTTTTATATTTGGGCTCTAGTAAGAAAGTTGCAAGCTTCTGTAAATGTAAACTATAGAAAAGCAATTGTAATAAGGATTCAAGTTTTTGAATTCACATTTCCAGAAGTCTCAAACTTTGAGTTTCACACAGTAAATTACAAATAGAGTTATTTTTTCATAAGGTGTTACAAAATTAGAAAGAAAAAGACCTCGAAGTAGTATATATCCTATTTCTTCATTATCAAGCTGATCTAACTTATAGAAAGAGGTTGATTGCCCTGCTCTTTAAGATTAGCAATGATGGAAGTCTGAAATCTCCTTTAAAATCTTAATCCAAACTCCACTTGCTTCCACTCAAATCATTTCTATTAATCATAATCTTGGTGAAGATGGAAAACAGTAGATTAAATATAATTGAAGACCAAGCATTTTCTGTTCTTTTCTCTTTTCATTCCCATCTATCCTGCACGTTCAAGAAAGGCTGCATTAAATTGCTTTGTATTCGTGACCATGCTGTGCCCTTTCGCTGTCTCTTTCTTTTTCTAGGGAGTGTTTTCTCTTTCTTTTCACTAATAAAAAGTTTACTCAACATTAATGACCAAAACTAAAGGTCATCTCTGTGAAAACATGTCTATCTTATCTTGAGAGTCTTTCTCATACAACAGAGAACCATGTTATATTGACATTGTTTGTTCAGCTGTCAATCTCCCCAATTGGTTGTGGGCCATTGTATGGCAAGGGCATATTTCTCTACCTGGAATCTAGCATAGAGCCTTGCACATTTGTGGGTACTTAATGAAAGAAAGCACAAATACTTTCTCCCTAAAAAATGGCTTTTCAGCTTCAGCTGTATCTTTTTTCCTACCCACATAGTACCGTAAGATTTTTTTTTTTTTTTAAAGTATTCTGGACCTTCAATTGAAGTATATAGCAAGCATAAAGAAGAAAAAAATAAACAAAAACCTGTGGAATTTTAAATTCCATATCTTTGTTACTTTGATCACTTAACAAGCATTATTTGCAACAAGCACTTTGTTAGGCTCTAGGTGATACATAGTGAACAAAACAAATCCCTGACTTTAAGAAGTTTAAAATCTAGTGGGGGAGGCATACCAGAGAGAAATGACCAGTAATTATAAAATGTGCAGCACAATAAAAGAATCAAACAGTGAATTGAAATAAAGAATCATGAGGTGGGACCTACTGAGATTCAGTGTTTAGAGATCTCACTGAGGTTGCTTTTTAGCTGAGTCCTTCATAACTCCACACCAATTCTTATTTTACATTTTAAAAGCATTTACGCACATACAAATACACATATGCACACACCTCAAAATTATGGTTAAACTATTACACATTTGCTAATATGCTCCCTGGGAATTGTTCCCTTGCTGCTTTTTTACCATGTTCACTTATTTCCATTAATGAAAATTTTTTTCACTTCTTTTGATTCTCCCCTGGCATTTGGAAAGTGGTATTAAGTCACTTAAATAATTTTAGGTTGTTGTTTAAACAATGAATGAAAATGGTGTTAGAAGTAATCTGCAGCTAAGAATATGATCAAGTTGGGAAAATATGCTTAGACATTTAAGCCTCTTCAGGGTATAGTTTGTGTGTGTGTGTGTGTGTGTGTGTGTGTGTGTGTTTTGAGAGGAGAGGTACCTCTGGTCTGGATACATCCATGAAAGAAAAGATTAATTGGCTAAACCAAATAGAGATGAGAATAACCAGCTGGAAAACTTCCCATGAGCCAGGGCAGCAGTGAACACACTCTACTGTTACTCTGTGATTCACTAGAAATGCCCCCTGTGTTTTGGAATAAGGAGTAATGACCATCACTCTACTGAGATGTCATTGTTCAGTCTATTGGACAGAGATCCGAAGTCTCGTTCTGTCTGCTCAGTGAGGCAATCTTAAAGTCCTGCGGACTTCATGTTTGCAGATTTCAACTGAGAATACATGCAGAGCTTCTCAAAAGCCTAATGGAAGAAGAACTGTATGCATGCTACCAAATTCTCATGTTAATCTAACTTGGAATTTTGTTCATTGTAAAATGAATAAAACTTTGAATCAGCAGTCTCTGTGGTATATACACCCTTAGAGTGGAATAACGTTATCTATATCTCTTGGCTACAGTAACATGTCTGTGAAGACTAAAGTGCTCTATTTCTCTGTGACATGTTTCATCCGTGACATATTATTAATGCTGGTTACGTAATTGTAAATGAGTGAAGATATGATTTTAGAAAGTCTCATAAGTGCTGATGGATGGCATTAATTCTCCTGTTTAGTCAGTTATATAAATAATGATTTTTCTACATACTTAGAAAGATGTCCATCCAAAGAAATCAATTAAGACCAACTGTTACACAGAGTCTAGCATTTAGTTCAAAATCTGAATCAGATAGGTCTGTCTTGGTTTATTCCTTGCAAGATATATCATCCTGCAATTATTTTCCCATATGTGTAACTGAAGCTTTATAAACACTACTATGATAGTAATGTTTGCCAATTTATAACAAGTGTTAGTCATTATTTATCCTACATTTGGTTCAAGGATAATATTAAGTGCTTTGTTGATAGCTTAACAACATATATTGCATGAAATTCTCAAGATAACTTTTGTAGATTCTTTGGAGAAGGAAAATCCATCAAGTAATCTAATCATGATAGAGTGAAAGAAATGGAAAGAAACCAGATAACATACTCATTCTTCTTGCCTTTCCCTTCCTGCTCCCTTTCCACTTCCACTGAAGCTGATCCCATCTTTTGCATTCACTTTAGAAAGCTGTAGACACAAATATAAATGCATTATAGGTTGAACAATCTTAAGGGAATTTGTAACCAAGAAAATAACTCAGTTACCCAAAATTGATCTGATTGATTATATATATAAAGAGACATTATGGGGACATGCTTCTTGCCCAAACCCACAATGTGTTTGTTTTCTCATGTTCTACAGTTGGCAGACCTAATCTGTCAAAGGGTAAATATAAAGAAAACAGGTTTGATTGTGCCCTAAAACTACTTTTATTTATAAAGCACCAATTTTTGTTAGGTCCATCTCTCATTGATTCTTCAGCAAATATTTATTGAGTACCTACTTTTTAACCATGTACGAAAACAATTCTGGGGACAGCTAGTTTCAACAGAGGTTCTCTCTTCTCCACCTCCAGAAGGACTACTTTAGTCAGGGTCTTGTCTTATAGAAATGAGTAAGGAACAGAAAGAAATAAGTTACAGGTTTTTAAATAATAATAAAAATCAGCCACTAAGTCAATATTCAGGGAGAGTTACCGGACAGCTAAGAGCTACTGTTAAAAAAGGGACGGGGGTTAATGTGTAGTGGATAATTTTAGCTGCAGTTGCCTGGAGAAATAAGAGATTTTTTTTAAGCAAAATGGTAAGAAAATAGGTAGTAGAAAACAACACAAATTTTATAGACAAAAGGATACGGTCTGTAATGCCACTAACTAGCATTGTAATTAAGGGCTATTTACTTAGTTTTTCTGAGCCTCAAATGACTAGATAATACCTACTTTGAAAGATTTAAGTGAGGAGTAGAGATATTCTAAAAGTGAAGCAGAATGTCAATACATATGCAATGTAGTATCTTTTTTTTAAAAAATTGTAATCTAATTAAGGATTTGCCTAGAAAATAAGCCACTGTCACAGTCCTAAACTCATGAAGAAACCAACAGGTGGCAGTGGCTGGACTTAACATTTTGCCACTTCAATTTTAAAGAGGTAAAATATGGATGGTGATAAAAGGTCTCCCAACTCCTACTATTCTTTCCATAATAACGTCTTACACTCCATGAGGTTTTCTTATGTAAGGTAAAATACACATAATCAGGACCAAACAGGGCGTGCCATACTTTTGATTAAGTGGCTACCAATTGCAATGTCAACAAATGGAAAGGTCAATAGAAGTACATGCAATCCAAGTTTTCCTCCTTAACTACATGAGGAGTCTTTTTATATCAGAACTTGATAAATGACACGTCTGGAAACTGACAGTGTGGAGGCAGGAAGCAGGCCCTAGCAAAGCTTCTGGGGTGTAAGTTAGGATGGAGAGAGAACAGAGGTCAGGTAGCAGTCCCGTATACTCATAAGCTTAAACTGGGATGCCAGCCAGGAAGATTGTAGAACTGTCAGTCACCATCAAATTTAGGCATAGGTCAGTAATGTTTGTTCCCGTTCTAGATCAATCAGTTTTCCAAACGCTGAGAGTTTTTGATGTACTGGGATTCTGATTTCTCTATGGTTGAGTAGGCCAACATGACATTCTGCGTGTTATCTGTGGGCCCATGTTGAGCACACACCATAGGACATGGTCTGGCAGGAGCAGCTTGAGGGAAATGAATACATATGATATTGACATGATATAAAACCCAACTTCAGTTAAATTCCTCACTTTTGCTGCTGATGAAATAGGACTTAGAGAAATGAAACAGCAGTGCCATGACCGGAACACAGTGATTCTGACATCAGGTTCAGTGTTGTGTTAGTTGACTCACAACCAAATTTATTCAACTGAAGGACTCGACTAGTTACAGAGAATGTAATTCCTTCTTGTACTGGGAATCCTATCTTAAAGGCATTATCTGAGCCTATTTCTATGAATTTCAGAAACATTACAGAAATTACATTTATTTAAAATCTACAATGTAAGACAACAATCTTTTGTAGTCCCACCAACTAAAACAACTATGAAAACTTGAAGTAATTTATGCAAAAAGTAAACTTCTTTTGCTGTTTTCTATTATTTTCTTTTCATACCTGAACATAAACTGCAAATGCTGTCAATTTAGGATCTTCAAATGTAAATATACCTTTTTGTAAGAAAATTGGTAAAATTATTTATAGAGTCAGAAATGAAATTCAAGTTTAATCTTATTAAAATTTCAAAGCTTGACAACACAGATTTTCTGTTTCTGTATTGTTGTCTGGTTACCATTTGTTAACAGTATGTGAAAAACCAAACAAATAAACCATTATTTGAACAGAATTAAAATAGTCAAAGCAGTTACAAGGTTAGAAAAATATTTACACATAATTTCATATTTATATTTGGGCAAAAGCAGTAGTCATCAGAATGCTGAAATTTCAGCAATCATTATACTAAAATTGAAAATATAAATAAGTAAAACTGTCACATGAACATAAATGGCATTTTTTAAATAAACAATTTGTCAAAAAAAAGAAATTTTGAATTCTGTAAATTTTAATTTGTAAGTTGTCTTTAAAATTCATATAATGGTTTTTAACTATAAATTAATTTTGATAGCTGAACATTTTTCTCCTCTAACTACTTTGTTTCAAATAACGATGATACCGTGAGCCATCAGACCAGAATCATAGAAAAAAGAGTACACATTGATCATGACATGAAGAAAATATTACTCTTATAGTTTTTACTTATAAACCTAGGGATATATCTTAGTAGAATGTCAAGAAAGAAAGGGAAAAAGGGGTCTCAATAGAAAAATGCAATGTATCTTTTCTGTTGAAAATAAATTAGCAAGACAAGGAACACTTAAGTAAGGACTGCAAAAAACAGAAATGAAACTCTGTGTTTTTCTTCTTTTTTTACATCTTCAATGTTCAAGGTTTCCATGGTCCCTGCAGTTTTTATTGCTGTTGCTTTTGCCACAAGGTGGTTTGGCCTCATTTAAGTGATTTCCTGATTGACAGAGTTATCCATGATTTGGAGAACACTGCACAGTACAAGAGCATTAGGGGATTCAGTGAGCAGGTGTTAAACTGATTACAGAGAATATTTCTCTTTATCAATCTCTAATCTTCTGACTTCAGAATTTTTAAACAGATGTTTTAGACAGATTTCTTCTACTGTTTGTGTTTCCATGGGGTTGTCTCACACCTGCTTAATTGCTTCTTTGCCAAATAGAGGAATACAAAAGGAACACAAAATATATATTCTCACTTCCCCTGTGTGAACAAAGTTTCCTTTTTGATTTTCTACACGTTTGTTCACTTTTCTTTGAAGGGTAGAAAGTTAGTAACAGTTGAAGTGAACTTCTCTCCTGAATTTTAAGACCCTTGAATATACGGACTACCTCTCTCCCCTCCCCATGTTAGGAATTTTCTTTTTACAGAGTGGCCTGAATACCTCAGCTTATCAACCGATAACTTTCTTTTTGCAGACTGATGACTGTAAGGTTTCTTTTTGATTCAAGTCTAGCAAGAGACTGAAAACAAGAATAGTGAGTATAAATATATGGATGATGATAGCCTGAATTTAAGAAGTTGATAGGAGCAAAGGAATGGAATATTTAGGACAAAGGGGACTATATGTCATGTGTATTTGGTTTTTTGGTGTGGTATCACATGGAAATCACATTTCTATGAATGTCTGGAACACTAGTAGAGTAGACTTGGCAGAACTTTACATATCTGCATTAACTCTGATATGCTTCCCGGGACAGTTATTTTCAGGCAAGAAGTAGCCATATGTAATGAGCTTGGGTCTGCAGGAAAGCGATAGACATAGAAGTGGAGTAGTGATGCTGAATGCAGCATAGTACCATCATCATCCTATATCTCTTGATCTAAACACAAGAAAACAGGTTCTTATGTTTCTTTGCTGGAACCTAAGAAGAGATGTCTATGAAAAACAACCTGTTTAGTTACCAAATACTGGGGGCAATAGTATTTCTTTGGGACTCCTTTACTGCAAAGCTTTGTTGTCATTTTATGCATGGGTACCACCATCAAGTTGGAAAGAAGTAGCACCTGGAGAGAGGACTTAGACTGCCTAGGTGAAAATAGAAGTGCCAGATGGAGTTCTGATAGCAACACTTGGTAGGAATTTTGATGGTTAATTTTATGTGTCAACTTGACAGGACTAATGGGTGCCCAGATAACTGGGAAAACATTATTTCTGGGTATGTCTGTAAGGGTTTCTCTGAAAGAGATTAGCATCTGAATCGGTAGCCTGAGTAAAGATCAGTCTTGCAAATGTGGGTAGGTGTTATCCAATTCATTAAAGGCCTGAAGAGAACAAAAATGTGAAGGAAGATTGAATTTCCTCTCTGCTTGAGCTGAGACAGCCATCTTCTTCTGCCCTTGGACTTCATCTATTTTGATTCTCAGGTTTTCAGACTCAGACTGGGGTTTACACCATCACCCACCCATTCACAGGCCATCAGACTTGGGCTGAATAACACCACTGGCTTTCCTATTTCTCCAGCTTGCTGACGAGAGGTCTCCACAATCATGTGAGCCAATTCCTTTAATAAATCTGCTCATATGTATCAAGATTTCTACAGATTTCTACAGAATCCCTGTATTTGTCAGAGTCATATATATATATACATATGTATATATATGAATCATGTATCCTATTGGTTCTGTTTCTCTTTTGAACTCTAATAAAAGGATTCTGTACGAAGCTAGAGAATCTGAACTAGCAATTGAGGGAGAAGATTTCTTGAAATTTAAATTACATTGGGGAGAGCTTCAAGATGGCGGAAGAGTAAGACGTGGAGATCACCTTCCTTCCCACAAATACATCAGAAATACATCTACATGTGGAACAACTCCCACAGAACACCTACTGAACGCTGGCAGAAGACCTCAGACTTCCCAAAAGGCAAGAAACTCCCCACATACCTGGGTAGGGCAAAAGAAAAAAGAAATAACAGAGACAAAAGAAAAGGGACGGGACCTGCACCAGTGGGAGGGAGCTGTGAAGGAGGAAAGGTTTCCACACACTAGAAACCCCTTCGTGGGCAGAGACTGCGGGGAGCGGGTGGGGGGGGAAGCTTCGGAGCCACGGAGGAGAGCGCGGCCACAGGGGAGCGGAGGGCAAAGCGGAGAGACTCCTGCACAGAGGAGCAGTGCCGACCAGCACTCACCAGCCCGAGAGGCTTGTCTGCTCACCCGCCGGGGCGGGCGGGGCTGGGAGCTGAGGCTCGGGCTTCGGTGGGATCGCAGGGAGAGGACTGGTGTTGGCCGCGTGAACACAGCCTGAAGGGGGCTAGTGCGCGACAGCTAGCTGGGAGGGAGTCTGGGAAAAAGCTCTGGAGCTGCCAAAGAGGCAAGAGACTTTTTCTTGCCTCTTTGTTTCCTGGTGTGCGAGGAGAGGGGATTCAGAGCACCGCCTAAACGAGCTCCAGAGACGGGCGCGAGCCGTGGCTATCAGCGCGGACCCCAGAAACGGGCATGAGATGCTAAGGCTGCTGCTGCCACCACCAAAAAGCCTGTGTGCGAGCACAGGTCACTCTCCACACCGCCCCTCCCGGGAGCCGGTGCAGCCTGCCACTGCCAGGGTCCCGTGATCCGGGGACAACTTCCCCAGGAGAACGCACAGCGTGCCTCAGGCTGGTACAACGTCACGCCAGCCTCTGCTGCCGCAGGCTCGCCCTGCATTTGTACCCCTCCCTCCCCATGGCCTGAGTGAGCCAGAGCCCCCGAATCAGCTGCTCCTTTAACCCCGTCCTGTCTGAGCGAAGAACAGACGCCCTCAGGCGACCTACACGCAGAGGCGGGTCCAAATCCAAAGCTGAACCCCAGGAGCTGTGTGAACAAAGAAGAGAAAGGGAAATCTCTCCCAGCAGCCTCAGGAGCAGCGGATTAAATCTCCACAATCAACTTGATGTACCCTGCATCTGTGGAATACCTGAATAGACAACAAATAATCCCAAATTGAGGTGGTGGACTTTGGGAGCAACGATATATATATATTTTTCCCTTTTTCTCTTTTTGTGAGTGTGTATGTGTATGCTTCTGTGTGTGAGTTTTGTCTGTATAGCTTTGCTTTTATCATTTGTCCTAGGGTTCTGTCTGTCTGTTTTTTTTTTTTTTTTTAACTACTTAAAAGTTTTTTTTCTTAATACTTATTTTTTATTTTAATAACTTTATTTTATTTCATTTCATTTTATTTTATTTTATCTTCTTCTTTCTTTCTTTCTTTCTTTTTTTCCTCCCTTTTATTCTGAGCCGTGTGGAGGACAGGCTCTTGGTGCTCCAGCCAGGCATCAGGGCTGTGCCTCTGAGGTGGGAGAGCCAAGTTCAGGACACTGGTCCACCAGAGACCTCCCAGCTCCATGTAATATCAAATGGCAAAAATCTCCCAGAGATCTCCATCTCAATGCCAGACCCAGGACCACTCAAAAACCAGCAAGCTACAGTGCTGGACACACTATGACAAACAACTACCAAGACACAAACAAAAACCCATCCATTACCACAGAGGAGGCCTAAAATCATAATAAGGCCACAGACACCCCAAAACACACCACCAGACATGGACCTGCCAGACAGAAAGGCAAGATCCAGCCTCATCCACCAGAACACAGGCAGCAGGCCCTCCACCAGGAAGCCTACACAACCCACAGAACCAAACTTAGCCACTGGGGGCAGACACCAAAAACAATGGGAACTACAAACCTGCAGCCTGCAAAAAGGAGACCCCAAACACAGTAAGTTAAGCAAAATGAGAAGACAGAGAAACACACAGCAGATGAAGGAGCAAGGCAAAACCCCACCAAACCTAACAAATGAAGAAGAAATAGGCAGTCTACCTGAAAAAGAATTCAGAATAATTATAATAAAGATGATTCAAATCTTGGAAATAGAATGGAGAAAATAAAAGAAACGTTTAACAAGGACCTAGAAGAACTAAAGAGCAAACAAACAGTGATGAACAACACAATAAATGAAATTAAAAATTCTCTAGAAGGGATCAATAGCAGAATAACTGAGGCACAAAAACGGATAAGTGACCTGGAAGATAAAATAGTGGGAATAACTACTGCAGAGCAGAATAAAGAAAAAAGAATGAAAAGAATTGAGGCCAGTCTCAGAGACCTCTGGGACAACATTAAACACACCAACATTCGAATTATAGGGGTCCTGGAAGAAGAAGAGAAAAGGAAAGGGACTGTGAAAATATTTGAAGAGATTATAGTTGAAAATTTCCCTAATATGGGAAAGGAAATAGTTAATCAAGTCCAGGAAGCACAGAGAGTCCCATACAGGATAAATCCAAGGAGAAACAGGCCAAGACACATATTAATCAAACTATCAAAAATTAAATACAAAGAACAAATATTAAAAGCAGCAAGGGAAAAACAACAAATAACACACAAGGGAATCCCCATAAGGTTAACAGCTGATCTTTCACCAGAAACTCTGCAAGCCAGAAGGAAGTGGCAGAACATATTTAAAATGATGAAGGAGAAAAACCTACAACCAAGGTTACTCTACGCAGCAAGGATCTCATTCAGATTTGATGGAGAAATTAAAAGCTTTACAGACAAGCAAAAGCTAAGAGAATTCAGCACCACCAAACCAGCTTTACAACAAATATTAAAGGAACTTCTCTAGACACGAAACACAAGAGAAAGAAAAGACCTACAATAATAAAACCAAAACAATTAAGAAAATGGTAATAGGAACATACATTTCACTAATTACCTTAAATGTAAATGGATTAAATGCTCCAACCAAAAGACATAGATTGGCTGAATGGATACAAAAAAAAAAGACCCATATATATGCTGTCTACAAGACACCCACTTCAGACCTAGGGACACATACAGATTGAAAGTGATGGGATGGAAAAAGTTATTCCATGCAAATGGAAATCAAAAGAAAACTGGAGTAGCAATTCTCATATCAGACAAGATAGACTTTAAAACAAAGACTATTACAAGAGACAAAGAAGAACACTACATAATGATCAAGGGATCAATCCAAGAAGAAGATATAACAATTGTAAATATTTATGCACCCAGCATAGGAGCACCTCAATATATAAGGCAAATACTAACAGCCATAAAAGGGGAAATCGACATTAACACAATAATAGTAGGGGACTTTAACACCCCACTTTCACCAATGGACAGATCATCCAAAATGAAAAAAAATAAGGAAATACAAGCTTTAAATGATACATTAAACAAGATGGGCTTAGTTGATATTTATAGGACATTCCAAAAACAACAGAATACACATTCTTCTCAAGTGCTCATGGACCATTCTCCAGGATAGATCATATCTTGGGTCACAAATCAAGCCTTGGTAAATTTAAGAAAATTGAAATTGTATCAAGTATCTTTTCCGACCACAATGCTATGAGACTATATATCAATTATAGCAAAAAATCTGTAAGAAATAGAAACACATGGAGGCTAAATAACACACTAATTAATAACCAAGAGATCACTGAAGAAATCAAAGAGGAAATCAAAAAATACCTAGAAACAAATGACAATGAAAACACGACGACCCAAAACCTATGGGATGTAGCAAAAGCAGTTCTACGAGGGAAGTTTATAGCAATACAATCCTACCTTAAGAAACAAGAAACATCTCAAATAAACAACCTAACCTTACACCTAAAGCAATTAGAGAAAGAAGAACAAAAATACCCCAAAGTTAGCAGAAGGAAAGAAATCATAAAGATAAGATCAGAAATAAATGAAAAAGAAATGAAGGAAAAGATTGCAAAGATCAATAAAACTAAAAGCTGGTTCTTTAAGAAGATAAACAAAATTGATAAACCATTAGCCAGACTTATCAAAAAAAAAAAAGGGAGAAGACTCAAATCAATAGAATTAGAAATGAAAAGGGAGAAGTAACAACTGACACTGCAGAAATACAAAGGATCATGAGAGATTACTACAAGCAACTGTATGCCAATAAAATGGACAACCTGGAAGAAATGGACACATTCTTAGAAATGCACAACCTTCCGAGACTGAACCAGGAAGAAATAGAAAATATGAACAGACCAATCACAAGCACTGAACTTGAAACTGTGATTAAAAATCTTCCAACAATCAAAAGCCCATGACCAGATGGCTTCACAGGCGAATTCTATCAAACATTTAGAGAAGAGCTAACACCTATCCTTCTCAAACTCTTCCAAAATATAGCAGAGGGAGGAACACTCCCAAACTCATTCTACAAGGCCACCATCACTCTGATACCAAAACCAGACAAAGATGTCACAAAGAAAGAAAACTACAGGCCAATGTCACTGATGAACATAGACGCAAAAATCCTCAACAAAATACTAGCAAACAGAATCCAACAGCACATTAAAAGGATCATACACTATGATCAAGTGGAGTTTATCCCAGAAATGCAAGGATTCTTCAATATACACAAATCAATCAATGTGATACACCATATTAACAAATTGAAGGAGAAAAATCATCTGATCATCTCAATAGATGCAGAGGAAACTTTCTACATAATTCAGCACTCACTTATGATAAAAGCCCTGCAGAAAGTAGGCATAGAGGGAACTTTCCTCAACATAATAAAGGCCATATATGACAAACCCACAGCCAACATCATCCTCAATGGTGAAAAACTGAAAACATTTCCACTAAGATCAAGAACAAGACAAGTTTGCTCACGCTCACCACTGTTATTCAACATAGTTTTGGAAGTGTTAGCCACAGCAATCAGAGAAGAAAAAGAAATAAAAGGAATCCAAATCAGAAAAGAAGTAAAGCTGTCACTGTTTGCAGATGACATGATACTATACATAGAGAATCCAAAAGATGCTACCAGAAAAGTACTAGAGCTAATCAATGAATTTGGTAAAGTAGCAGGATACAAAATTAATGCACAGAAATCTCTTGCATTCCTATGCACTAATGATGAAAAATCTGAAAGAGAAATTAAGAAAACACTCCCATTTACCATTGCAACAAAAAGAGTAAAATATCTAGGAATAAACCTACCTAAGGAGACAAAAGACCCGTATGCAGAAAATTATAAGATACTGATTAAAGAAATTAAAGATGATGCAAATAGATGGAGAGATATACCATGTTCTTGGATTGGAAGAAACAACATTGTGAAAATGACTCTACTACCCAAAGCAATCTACAGATTCAATGCAATCCCTATCAAACTACCACTGGCATTTTTCACAGAACTAGAGCAAAAAATTTCACAATTTGTTTGGAAGCTCAAAAGACCCCGAATAGCCAAAGCAATCTTGAGAAAGAAAAACGGAGCAGGAGGAATCAGGCTCCCTGACTTCAGACTATACTACAAAGCTACAGTAATCAAGGCAGTATTGTACTGGCACAGAAACAGAAATATAGATCAATGCAACAGGATAGAAAGGCAAGAGATAAACCCATGCACATATGGTCACCTTATCTTTGATAAACGAGGCAAGAATATACAGTGGAGAAAAGACAGCCTCTTCAATAAGTGGTGCCTGGAAAACTGGACAGCTACATGTAAAAGAATGAAATTAGAACACTCCCTAACACCATACACAAAAATAAACTCAAAATGGATTAAAGACCTAAATGTAAGGCCAGACACTATCAAACTCTTAGAGGAAAACATAGGCAGAACACTTTATGACATAAATCACAGCAAGATCCTTTTTGACCCACCTCCTAGAGAAATGGAAATAAAAACAAAAATAAACAAATGGGACCTAATGCAACTTAAAAGCTTTTGCACAGCAAAAGAAACCATAAACAAGATGAAAAGACAACCTTCAGAATGGGAGAAAATATTTGCAAATGAAGCAACTGACAAAGGATTAATCTCCAAAATTTACAAGCAGCTCATGCAGCTCAACATTAAAAAAACAAACAACCCAATCCAAAAATGGGCAGAAGACCTAAATAGACATTTCTCCAAAGAAGATATACAGATGGCCTACAGACACATGAAAGAATGCTCAACATCATTAATCATTAGAGAAATGCAAGTCAAAACTACAATGAGATATCATCTCACACCGGTCAGAATGGCATCAACAAAAAATCTACAAACAATAAATGCTGGAGAACGTGTGGAGAAAAAGGAACCCTCTTGCACTGTTGGTGGGAATGTAAATTGATACAGCCACTATGGAGAACATTATGGACGTTTCTTAAAAAACTGAAAATAGAACTACATATGACCCAGCACTCCCACTACTGGACATATACTCTGAGAAAACCATAATTCAAAAAGAGTCATGTACCAAAATGTTCACTGCAGCTCTATTTACAATAGCCAGGACATGGAAGCAACCTAAGTGTCCATCGACAGATGAATGGATAAAGAAGATGTGGCACATATATACAATGGAATATTACTCAGCCATAAAAAGGAACAAAACTGAGCTATTTGTAGTGAGGTGGATGGACCTAAAGGCTGTCATACAGAGTGAAATAAGTCAGAAAGAGAAAAACAAATACCATATGCTAACACATATATATGGAATCTAAAAAAAAAAAAAAATGGTCATGAAGAACCTAGGGGCAAGATGGGAATAAAGATGCAGACGTACTGGAGAATGGACTTGAGGATACGGGGAGGGGGAAGGGTAAGCTGGGAGAAAGTGAGAGAGTGGCATGGACATATATACACTACCAAACGTAAAATAGATAGCTAGTGGGAAGCAGCCACATAGCACAGGGATATCAGCTCTGTGCTTTGTGACCATCTAGAGGGGTGGGATAGGGAGGGTGGGAGGGAGGGAGACGCAAGAGGGAAGAGATATGGGGACATATGTATATGTATAACTGATTCACTTTTTAATAAGCAGAAACTAACACACCACTGTAAAGCAATTATACTCCAATAAAGATGTAAAAATAAAATAAAATAAATTAAAAAATAAAAATAAATTACATTAAAGTGTTGTTCGATATCAATGTCAACCTTTGTCTGAAATCTCTACTCTAGACAGGCTGGATACTATTGGGTTGGCCAAAAAGTTCGTTCAGGTTTTTCCATAATAATAATAATAAATTTCTTGGATGTCCTTGTCCCTGAAGTTGTGAGTGATTTCAATTCTGTGGTGAAGTACAGTGAAATAAAAAGTGAAATGTGAAAACAACAGTAGTGGTTTCCTTTTCCTGAATGAGCTGAGGATTTGTGATTGTTTCAGAAAAAGCGAAGTCATTTCTCTCCAGTTTTGTAATGTGGCCTTAGTATTTGACTTCACTTGAATCTGGTGTGTACTTTCAGTTGCCTCTTTTATTCTTTGCAAGTCAAGAAAAACCTACTACTATTTTTCTTTACTCCTAAGAGATCATCTGTTTCTCTGTCTCCCTAAGAAGATCAGGATAACTCATGTGGGCATCCCCCCTTCCTTTCTATGATAGCATCTATGTCCCACATTCTCTCTTGCCTAAAGCTAATTTCTCATCAGAGTTCAGCGTCATTTCTCCTTTCTTTTATTCTAGGATCTTCTGATTATCACCTTTTTCATTTATGTTTTCAATTGCTCTAATTCTATTGGCTTTCTCCCCTTAGTATGTGTAAATAAGCTCAAGCCCTCATTTTCTCAAAAAGCAAATGAAAAAAATGGAGACAGCAAAAGAATACATGTCACTCTCAGTTTTACAATAGGAATGTGACAACCCCGAAAGATTTCTCTGTGAGCAGCAAGGACAGTAGATGAAACAGGGATGCCAATGACACCCATAAGGTATTTAGGACACCAGTAAAGGGCAACTGAAATAGTGGCGGGGCAGGAGCATGTAGGCAGATGTGAATGGGAAAACAGAGAAAATGAAAGAAGGGGCAACAGGATAGTAAAGCCAGAGTGTGTAGAGAGACTGGATTTGATGTGGTGCAAAACTTTGGAATGAGGAAGCATAAAAGATGGTTTGTAAAGAAATTTTGCTATTGCTTTTGTGAGATAATTTTCTCATTATTAACCATTTACATAAAGTCACAGTGTTTATCTCTCTATACTTTTTCCTACTACCATATGTTTCAGACTGGTCACAAGTTCTGTTATATTTGAGTTTCAAGTACATTATATTTCACATCAATGCAGGGATTCTTCTATAACAATAATTTGGGAAGACTGGATCCATAATATCTTAGAAATTAGCCTAATTCTAACATAATTCAAAGCAATTACTTCTCTGATTAAATAAATAGCACATTTCTATAAAATTTCAACAATATAGGCATTTAGAAAGCAAAAGTGTCAAAATTAGGTGAGGCTAGGGATATGGATGATAGATATAGCTTGTCTGTACTACTGGGTTATAAAATGGTATGCTTTTATATTTTCATAGGATCGTTTGTATAAATCTGCTGCAGGAAAATGGCTGCTTTGTGTCCCAATTCATCAGTTATATGATTTAGAAATAAATCCATGAAACTCTAGTGCAGAAGCATGGACGATCGTTGGTGAAGTTTAATGACTCAAAAAATTAGCATAATTTACATCATGAAACTGGGCCTATATTATGCAATTTTAATTAAAGGGGTGATTTGCATAGGCAGATAGTAATTATATAAGTTGAAATTTAGTCAAGCCATTAAGGTCAGCTGAAAATGCTGACCTTAATATATATTTACAAACCAAAGTGACAAATGACTTTTCTTTTTCCAGAACTGAAAATTCATATGTAAATTCACATTTTATATGAACAGTATGTAAGGGAATGAAAATCAGGTTAGTTTTATTTCTCAGAAAGTCTTTCAATTTAAATATTATATAGCATTCTATTGATAATGGCACTATTAACCCCAAATAATCAAATCCTGTAAGAAGGGTTGTTATTAAGTTACTCTGATGACATAAGACCCTGGGGAAAGAGAAGAGATACGTAGTGAAAGATACAGAATTTGCTGTTATTTGTTCCTAGTAATTAAACGGATTTTTTCCTTGCAAAAAGAGGTATAGATACAACATCTTAAAAATATTGTTACCGTGCAATATCTCAAAAGCCTTAAAACTTTTATTTACATATATTGCTTTGTATAGAATGAGTATCAATGAGTTTTAAGTGATTTCACATGTCAGTAGTGGGTAATTTAAGAATGGGTTAATGGAGGTTAGAATGCAAAATTCAGATCTAATTTCATGTAAGTAAACGAAGATTTCCTTTATCTAAAGCCTTTTTAACCTAGAATAATGAGCAGGGCAGTTGAGATGGGTTATGAATGGAAATGTAATCAGCTGGCAGCTGAGTTCAGGATACAATTATGTTACTTGTATAAATGTGTTGTGGTGGCCCAGTGTAAACCAGGCTGTGACAAGATAGGTAATTTATCCAAAAGGGAATCCAGGATTAAAATGCCATATCAGTTGTAAAAAATCATTGTTATTTTTTCTTAATTGCAAAGGAAAAATTTTCTAGGGTATTAATGAACTTAGAATTGATTTTGAATGTAGGGAATTGTGAAAGTATTGACACTGAAAATGCCTATGTAAATGGGCTGGCTCTACCAATATGGATGGTACAATAGAGTCACAGTGGTATTGAATGAAGTTGAAACTCTCTAGCTTGCTCCTGTCACCAGCAGCATTTGTTTCAAGGTCAGAGACAGAGGTTGACATCTTTTCTGTAACATTTTAGACAGACGTGTTTCTAGAAATAGTAAAGTTGAAAAATGATTACTGGTTATAATGTAAGAATATTTCCACCATTCCATAAAATACTGAGTAAGATCTTTAAATCATTCACTGAACTATAGAAAGAAAAATGGCTCCAGGTGACATTTTTTTTGGTGGGGGTAGGTTCTGGTTCACTTTTTTGTTGAATCACAGCTGCTCCTCTATTCTGCTGGAAAACCTACCTCTACTGTGTGGTGCTCTTTTAGTAGGCCGCAAAGTGGTGTTATTTTGTGCTTTATTTTTTTTAAAGATGTTAGTCTTATGATTTTTTCACCTTAATTTTTCTTAATTACTACCTATTTCTATTGAGTATTTAGCTGAAAAGTAATCTAATAACCCATGCTATGCCAGGCCTGCAATTACCCTTTTGCTCTGCTCACTGACCCTTGTGCTGGTCCATTTTCCCTGTTCTATCAGAATGAACAACCCCCAAACACTGCTGCCTAGAAAGTTAAAGGGCATCCTCAGTGTTTTTTTTGTTTTGTTTTGTTTAAATTTATTTATTTTATTTTTGGCTGTGTTGGGTCTTCGTTGCTGCGAGCAGGCTTTCTCTATTTGCGGCTAGCGGGCTTCTCATTGTGGTGGCTTCTCTTGTTGCGGAGCACGGGATCTAGGCACACGGGCTTCTGTAGTTGTGGCTCGCAGGCTCTAGAGCACAGTCTCAGTAGTTGTAGCGCACGGGCTTAGTTGCTCCACAGCATGTGGTATCTTCCCAGGCCAGGGCTTGAACCCGTGTCCCCTGCATTGGCAGATGGATTCTTAACCACTGCGCCACCGGGGAAGCCCCATCCTCTGTGTTTTGACAGTTTAGGGAAAATTAGTCCTAAATTCTCCTACCACACTAATGCATCCAATCATTTTCCTGTTCAAGGATGCATCCTCTTTTACCCTCTGACCCTGACTCACCCTGACTGATCCTCTAGACGCTAGACCCTCATAATTTTATTTGATACTTAACAGAAAGAGTAACAGCCCAAACTGCAAACGAGCATCCAAAATACAGTAAAAAGTTCCCATTCACTATTTTGTTCTTTTCTATACGTGTTAACAGTGGAATTCTCAGCCACTTTGAATAACAACTGCTTATTTCTTTCAGTTAGTAAATATTTATAATTTTTTGGTATCTGATAAATATGATGCTATAGTGCATTTTAACTGAAGATAATAAATATCAAAAACACTCTCAAGAATTTTCCTAAAATTGGTTAATTCATTTTCTTATGGTTGTTTGGAACAATAAGTTTTTAAAAATTCTGTAAATGTGGGCTTTTCACAATCAAACACATTTCTAACATGAAAGACAAACAACGTCAAACATATTTAATCAACTATAAGTGCAGTATTACATATAAAATTTCACTGGGTCTTGATTCAGAAGTATTGGCTTCTGGTCATTTCAGCTCTCTGGGTTTTATGAACTCATTGTGACTGTCCTTGATAGTAACAATCTATTTTTACCATAATTTTTAGTTTCATTAATAAATGGCATCATGAAACATATGGATTAGTCTAGAGATTCTTGTAAGAAAAGGAACAAAAATTAAAACACAACAAATGTGGAAAATAAGAATTATATCTTATTTGGTTTATTGTCATTTGTATTTGTTTTCTAGGGATGCTGTAACAAAGTACCACAGACTTGGTGGGTTAAACAACAAAGATTTCTTGTCTTATGATTCTGGAGGCTATAAGTCTGAGCTCAGGGTGTCAGCAGGGTTGGTTTCTTCTGAGGCCTTTCTTCTAGGCTTGTTGATGATTCTCTTCTCTTTATCTTCACTTGATCTTTCCCTTGGGTCTGTCCTTGTCCTAATCTCATTTTATCAGACAACAGTCATATGGATTAAGGCCTACCCTAATGACTTCATTTTACCTTCATTATCTCTTTAAACACCCTATTTCCAAATGGTCACATTCTGAGGTACTGAGGGTTAGAACTTCAACATACAAATGTGGGTGGGGAGGCCCACAATTGAGCCCACGACAATATTAATTTAAATAAGACATTAAAATAAATGTATAAAAGCATGGTATAACACATACAGAAGTTACAGCAAATATATATGCTTTAAAAATAATTTGCAAAGCATAAAGCCAGAAGAGTAGACTGGAATGTGCGTTTACTTCGTTTCTGCTGTTGAGCTTACATATGTCCTAAAAGGCACAATCTAGGCCATCTACACACATCTCTCCAGAACTCAGAACACGACTCATATTGTCATCAAAGGACAGATGCACAATTCATATCAGCAACATCTGTTTCAAGACCAAAGATAAAAAATGTTGGCATCTTTTCTTTGACATTTTAAGCATACATGGGAAAAGAAATTTCTAGAAATAGTAAAGTTAAAAAGTGATCATCAGTTATAATTTAAGTATATTTTTACCCTTCCATAATCTATCAAACAATATCTTTAAATCAAATATATACATTTGTATTTTTTTCCACCAGTTTCTTCCTTTGGGAAATTTGGACTCAATTAATTATATTATAGTAATAGCTTAGTTTCATAATACTTTATGGCTTACAATATGTTTTTAAAATATAACATTTCATTAAACCATCAAAACAAGTGTTTTAATAGTACTTTTATTATAACTTAGATAAGAGCACTAAAATTCTGGGAAATATCAATGTAAACTAATCAATGAGTGGCAGGATTTCTCAACTGTAAAACAGACGTTTAAAACTAGGTTTTTAAATAGTTTAAGTGTTCATTTTTCTGTAGGATATTATTCGTTTGGCATAATGTCAGTGAAATCTTGTTCAGTTCCCACTCTACCTTCAAAATAAAAATAAACCCATTTAAATCATAATGACTTACATGTCCAAGGCTAGGAAGCAGTTTAACTGTGGACTAATTTTGATTACTAAGAAGGGCATAAACCTAGGGCACTGCTTGTTTATTCCTGATGGGATAAAGTCTAACCAAAACAGCCATACGATGGAGAACGTATTTAAGAGCATTTTTCTTTCTTGTGATAGAAGAAACATTGAATATCAGAAAAATTATTTCGGCTTTAGTGGAAAGGTGACTGGAATCAAAGTTAAGATATTTCCCTCAACAGTCACACATAAAAAACATTTTATATTTTTAATATTTACCTCCAAATGTAACACTAAGTCTGTAAGATCTCATACTATGAGTTGAGAAAGATTTAATTTGCTGGTTACAGAGATACTTTATTCCTCCTTTCTTTACCAAGTCAGTGCCTATTAGGTTTTCTTTGATTTAATTCTCAAGTATAATCTTACCTAAAAGCACTTTTTTCTATGAAAAGAATTAAAAAAAAATAAAACTAATATATCACAAAAACATACAACTTTCTAGAAATTATGAGAGAATAGAAAGCTTTTATTAAGGAATAATACTAATGTTTCAGCTCTGTTTTCTATAATATTTCAAAAATATTTTTCTATTATTAATATATATAATAATTTAATATCAATGCAAAGAGACTAGATTTGGTAGAAAACCCAAAGTCTATTTCCAATACCTAAGCTTTCATTTGTGTAAATGCAGAAAGTGCCAAGTATTCAGCAGAAGAATAAAATCATTCATATGTTTAATCAAATTATGATGAGGTTAAGTAAAATTAAAATGCATATCCTTGGTAAACATATTAATTCAAATCTAGCCATGTAATTAAAATGCTGAATTATTAGATAAAGATTAGATAAGTTTTTCTTGGGTGAATGAATATTCACTATATATCCCAAGACACATTCCGATTTCATCAACATTCCAAATGTGCTCTTCTGTTATACTCTGTTCTCCTGATTTATAGTATTTTCCTTACCCACAGTTTCTATATTTTAACAAACTTTATATCTATCATTTAGTATATTAAAAGTGATGAAATAATCTCAACTTTTTTTTTCTAGATAATTTTAGCCTAAATAACATCCCTTGCTTTAATAACTGGTAAGGGAGTTGTTATCCAAGTGTTTTAAATATATGAATATGTTTGAATATTCAACTAAAATCACTATGCAGTAACTTCCTTTCAAAATGGTTCAGAAGATTTTTAACTAACTGTTTGGAATATTTAAACAGATTGAATGATTTAAATCAAAATCCACTAGACAATGTTATTAAACAGTGAAGAGAATTCTGCATATATGGAAAATTTATAAACATATTCAGACTTCTTTAAAATCAAACAGTTCATACAATTTACTAATTTTAGTTTGAGTGGTAATAGTTGTACATTTTGATTTATGAATATCAAATACCTTAAACAACATACATTGGGAGAAAAGTAGAATATATAAGATGATCAAAATGGAGAGCAATGTTTTAATCTTCCATTCATATCAGTAAAGCCATATTAATTTATTTTTAATAGTTTACTTTCCTCTGGTGGGGATCCAGACTAAATATCCAATTTTCTGTGTTCTATGTTAGTGATTTTTTGAAGAATAGATTTTGATAGAATAGATTTGATAATATAGATAGAATAGAATTTAATAAAATGAAATTGTCAGAATACATAACTTAGTGACAAGACACCGTAGTGTTCACACTCTGGAGTCTGACAGCCTTGGTTCAAGTAAATACTATCATACTTAATACTGTAAGGACTTCAGTCACATTACTTAATGATTCTCTGCGTCAGTATTCTTAAATGTAGAACAAGCATCATACTGACACTTCCAATTTAGAGAGCTCTTGTGGACATTATATAAGTCACAGTGAATTAAGCACTTGTAACACACTTCTTGCATTGGTACCCTTTAAATGGAAGCTATTATTACACAAACTTTTGCAATTTTCAAATCATCCACTTAAATTGTTTCAATATATATGTCAGCAGGAGGAAAACTTTTCTCTTTGCATTTGTTGACCTAAAACAAAGTGCCAGGTATTATTCCAGCAAAAATGGGTTTATTCGGGATCAGCAGAGAATTGAAGTTCTGGGGTCTGCAACCATGGCAAGCCACCTGCAAGTCCTCATATGGCAAGGGAAGGAGAAGGATGTTATAGAGAGGAAAAGGAAGTTGAGAAGACAAAGTAGAAGACAAAGAGTCCATGCTTTTCATTGGCTGAATCCTTGCCAGGAAAGAAGAAGAGTCTTTGTTTTCCCGTTGGACTCTGCTGTGGTCACAGGGTGTGAGAGTTCTCTCTTCTCGTCTCCTAACTCCATTTAATTGAGGTTTCTGTTTATTAATTTTTTACATTTTTCTTTTTTGATCAATATCTTTTTCTGATAGCATCACTGATTAAGAGTCAGGTTTTCCAGTTTCAGTGACTGTTTGCTCCTCAGTAGTAGGAAGGACCTTTCCTGGGTGTAGTGTCTCGTGCTGGAGGAAAAGTGCACAGATTGGAAAGTTATTAGAGTCTCATTCAAGTAACAAGGAGGGATAGGTAGGAGAACTCTCAGGCACTTTTTATCTAAAGACCACATGTTATTAAGATCATAGACACTGGAGATCATCTGAAGTGTGATGTCATCATCAAATGTTTGACAAACTTCCAACAGGCCTGGTCCAGATGTCTTGGGAAAGCTGTCTCATTAGCTATATTCTGCTTCAGTTCCAGGAAATCTTTACTTTCAGGTCACAAGATGGTGTGTAGCCAAGGTTCAGCACTTTCTTTAGGTGCATCACATGAATCCAGGTCTATTCCTTGGAGGTTGGCAGCACAAGTGTTGGTTAGCAGTATCTGATAGGTGTCTCTCCAGTGAGAGTTCTGGAGGGGTCTTTTCCAATAGACTGAATCTCCAGGTTGCAAGGGGTGATGCTTAAGGTCTTCATCTCCCGAGGGCTCACCATGAAAAGATTGCTGTACCGAAGCATGATCATTTTTATGGAAGAAATTAGGCCTTTGCTGTAATGGAGTATCTCTCCTTTTATCAGTTGTGAGTCAAAAGAAGCAGGAGCCAAGTGCATTGGGCATCCTGTGATTATCTCAAAGCGTGAGTGTTAATGCATTCCAAAGTGAATCTGAGATTTAAAAGGACCGATGACAATGCTTTCAGCCAAGGTATTTGGAGAGCCCCTGTAAATGTTGCCAACTGAGTCTTTAAGATGCCATTCGTGTGTTCCACTAAACGAGAGGATCGAGGATGCTAAGCACAGTGAAAGTGTTGTAAAAACCAGCCAAACAGTTCAGAGGCATGAACGTTCCTGGACAGTAAAATGGGTTCCTTGATCACTAAGAAGTCTGAGAGGGGTATGCCCAGGTAGGGATAACTTTTCTAAAAGGACTTTAGCCACAGAAGAAACAGTACCCTCTCTGCGAATGAAGGCCTCAGTCCAATGTGAAAACATACAGACCATAACTAAAACATATTTATATCCATGAGATGGAGGTAGTGGTATGAAATGCATTTGCCAGACCTCGAATGGTCCATTCGGCAATTCTAAATGTCCAGGAGCAGTACTGACAGGCTTCCCTTGGTTGTACTTCAGACAAGTGGGACAAGAGAGACAGGTGCATTTTGTGGCCTTTTTAATAAAGTCTCCCCACCAACACTGATCCATGAAGGCTGTCATTTGGTCAGTAGACCAATGGTTTAATGAACATACAGTGGTGAAGGGTGGGAATTTTAGAATCTCCAATAGGACTGGGTTTTTATTTGGTTCAAACCAGAGCTTTCTCTTCTTACAAAATGATAATTGTTGAGTTTTTAATTTTTTTTTCTTTTCTTAGGCCAATTTGGGGTATCTCTAGCCAGTTTTTCAAAATTATCTTTAGGGAAAGTATCCCTTTGGACAATGACACAGATTTGGCTGCTGCTGGTCCCTTTAAGAGCAGCATTCCTGTGGAAATAGCAGCAAGGTGATTTTTCTTAGCTTCCAAAGAGTCAAGTTTAGAATCCCCAGGAATGTTAATAACAGCTAAACTGGCAAGTTAAAGTATTGCATTTAATAATTCCTGAATATTGGGGCAATTTTAAATTTCATTTCCACTGAAAGTACGAAAGACATGTTGTTGCCTGCAAAATATTCCAAAATCATTAGCTACTCCAAAAGCATATCTACTATCAGATTACTGGCAGTTTTGTCCTTAGTTAAAGTACATGTAAAAGCATATAATTTAGCCTACTAGGCCAAAGTAGCCGTAGGTAAAGATGCTGCCTCAACATCAAAAGGAGTTGTAAAGGCATACACAGCACAATATTTGCCATTGTCACCTTTTAAATATGAACCATCAGTGAACCATGAGAAGTCAATGTTACCCAATGGAATTTCCTGTAGATCATCAGGAGAAGTCAGGAGATAGTCCATCAGTGTTGAGCAGTCATGAGGTACTTTGTTGGTGATGGAGAGGACAAAAGTAGTTGGATTAAGTTTATTAGAATATAAAAGAATTACGTGAGAAGCAGTTAACAAATGGACTTCATAGTAGGTGTGGGGGATGACTGAGAAATGTTGATGTGATAAGAATTCAGGGGACTTTCAACTGCATGAAGTACAGAAATAAATAAAGAGGATCCCACAAGGATTTTCTCAGTGACTTTAGCCAAAAGGGCAGTGGCCATAATGGCTCTAAGGCAAGGGATGTATCCCCCATGCCACAGGGTTCAGTTGCTGGCTATCATATCCTATGGCTTGATGGTGGTCCCTGTGTTCTGGGGTAAATACTTCAAAGTCATTCCTTTCCTCTTTATATACAAAAAGGAAATCTGATAATTGGGATGTCCAAGGTCAGGTGGGTTCATCAGGCTCTCCTTTAAAGACTTGAACTTTATGTCATCCAGTTCTTCCCATAAAATTGAGTCAGGGTTGTTATTGTTGAGTACAACATATAGAGGTTCTTCCATAGAGAAATTTGGAACCTAATTTCAGCAATAACCAACTAGCCAGAGAAAACCTCGTGGTTTGTGGTTAATTTGGGGTTTTGGGAATCTTAGGACACCATAAAGTCTATCTGGATCTAGGTGTAGCCATGGTTCTGATATCAGATGCCCTAAAGATCAAATCTGGGTTTGGGCAAACTATAATCTTTCTTTGGAAACCTTGTGTTTCTTTAAGGTTAAAAGCTTTAACAAGTGGATGCTGTCTTCCTGTGTAGAGGCTTCAGAAGGAGAGCAAAGAAGCAAATGATTCGCATGCATATTACAACAAAGTAGAATCTCTAGGGAACTATATATCATCCAGATCAGCCTTTAAGATTTGTGAGAAAGAAGAAGGACTCTCAGTAAAACCTTAAGGCATTCCTATCCAGGTGAATTATTTTTCTTACCAAGTGAAGACAAAAAAATATTGTCTCCCTTCATCAACTGAAATACTAAAGAATACTCTGTAATCGCAATAATCAATTATATTGAAGAATTTTGGAGGGAATGGATGTTAGTAACACACGATAGTTGGTAACAACAGGGTGCCCAGGGATAACAATGTTGCTTATTTCTCAGAGATCCTGGACAAACCTCTACTTTTGTCTCTTAGGTTTTCTCACCAGTAAAATGGGAGTGTTACAGGGGCTAGTATTAATACAAGGGATAATGAAGCCTTAGGCTTTGTAATCTTCTGTTATGGGCTTTGTGCCTTGAGGGGCTTTTTACTTATAGGGTATTGATTAATTCTGGGAAGAGGTTTTGAGGAGTCTATTTGTATCTTAATGGGAGGTGCACTGTGAATTTTGCCAACATCAGTTTGAGATTTTGGCCATAAGGAAAGTGGTAGCTGATTGAATATGGAAAAATGATCAGTGTTTCCAGAATCAGCTCTAGTACCATTAGGGATGGAACAAATAGAAGATGTCAAATGGTGATTTTTAATTCATCTGGTTACTTTTATGACTACTGTCAATTACTAGAATCATTTTCCCATTTTGGGAAAAATAAGTTCCAATATGATACTTCTGTAAGAAGCTTCAGCCTAAGTAATGGGTAGGGGCAGAGGAACTAAAGAGAAAAGGTTGTGTACTTCTTAAAAGGTCTAAACAAAAGGAAATATGTTCAGATCAGGAACTCTAGAGGTTCATTAGAGATCACCACAATTGAACTGTTTTAGTACTCTGAGACAGGGGCTGTTTTATAGTAGTGGGGTTGAGTATCGAGAATGCAGCTCTGTTGTCAATTAGAACTGGAAGACATTCAACCCAATCTGGAGAAATGTTTCTCCAAGATGATTAAGACGCAGGATTGGGAAGAGCCCCTGCAGTTCCTTGGGGCCTGTCATTGAGAATTGGGATGTTGGAAAGGCTGGTTAGAGGGCTGAAAGCCTCTAAACTGCTTAAATTTATAACAATCTATTTTCCAACATCTTGGCTCTTTGAAATAATAGCAGAAACTAGGAGGATTTTGGTTTTGTTGAGGAGCCTTCATTTGCTGGAGTTGAAGATGAATTTTTGCAGTCTTCCGTTGAGGTGACTCACCTAGAAGGAGAGAAAGCTGGTTTGCAGGATTAACTAAATCTGGAGTGAACACATTTTCTCATTTCATCCCAGTCTTTTTTATTAGAAGAGAAAGTTCCTGGTTCAGCCCATTAATACAAATCAGATTAAAAGCTCCCTGAGTGGAATGAATAACAGAAGGAAGACCAGAATCTTCTTTAAAAACAATCTGAAGCCAATTATAATAGTTATGAAGAGGTTTATCAGGTTTTTGTGCACACACTTGAGTTTTGTTTCAATCAACGGGCTTTGGAAAAGCCTTAGGAACTGCTCAGTGAAGTCACCTAGTGATTGCCTGAATCTGATCATCTAATAAATTAGCGGCCTGGTCTCCCAGCTGTAATTCTAGAGACCTTTCAGGATTTTCCCAATTAGTGGTTTTCATCCAATGCTGGGCCTGTTCTTCACTGGCAATCATACAAACTAGCTGATAGAAGTCAGGGAAACCAGGTTGATAAGTTTGAATGACTGTTAAATTCCTCAGCAAATCTGTGAGGATCTTTGGTTATTTTGGGAAAATCTTTGACTATGGCTTGAAGTTTAGCTTTAGTCCAGGGAATATGAGAAATTAAGGGTTCTGTCTCTGGATCCTCAGAAAGCTTAATTTTAAAGGGACAGGTTCTGAGAAGTTCAGAGAAAAAAGGAAGTGGGGAGGGTTTCAGAGTATAGGGGAAGTTTGGTGAGGGAATTAGTATGGGGAACTTGAGGTATAGAGGAGGCATAGGGGGCATAGAAGAGAAGGAGGAAGATGGCACCTGAGGTGGGGTGTGTCCATCTGTCCATGGGGAGCAAGGAAGAGAGACAATATGGCGCCAGTTGTGGAGCCTAAGATAAAGAATCTGAGGAAGAAGAGTCTGAGGCTTTGAGAGTCTTTTTTTCTTCCTTTAATCCTTTGTTTGCCTCAGTTAATGTTAAAATCTTAATTTGCAGTGAGGCAGTTTTAGACTCCTGGTAACACTGGGAAGCTGCAATTGAAATAAGCATTCCACTCAGTTCTGGAATTTTTTGAGCTCTTGTCATCCAATTTGACTTTAAGAAAATTAAGTTTGGGCTTCCCTGGTGGCGCAGTGTTTGAGAATCTGCCTGCCAATGCAGGGCACACAGGTTCGAGCCCTGGTCTGGGAGGATCCCACATGCCGCGGAGCAACTAGACCCGTGAGCCACAATTACTGAGCCTGCGTGTCTGGAGCCTGTGCTCCGCAACAAGAGAGGCCGCGATAATGAGAGGCCCGCGCACCGCGATGAAGAGTGGCCCCCACTTGCCGCAACTAGAGAAAGCCCTCGCACAGAAACGAAGACCCAACACAGCCATGAATAAATAAATAAATAAATAATATTAAAAAAAAAAAAAAAAAAAAAAAGAAAATTAAGTTTGGAGATTTCAAAAGTTCCCCATGATGGCCATTGATATTCTAAATTGCCTTTGGTCAGGTCAGTTCATTTAGTTAAAAATGAGCATGAGGGAGGACCATGATTTTTAAACATAAAATTGGCAGGAGTCCTTTTGCAGGGGGCAGAGGTGCCCTCACAATATTTAGATAACTGGGATCCTATTCCTCAGAGGTTTTTCTCTAGAGTAAACAGAGCTCAAGCAGTTTACAGCACAAACAACTCAATTCAAATAGTTGATAAGCTAATCACAGCCTGTTCTAAGGAGACAGCTTGGTGCTAACAGAGCCAGGCCAGTCCAGAGAATAGCCCCTTACAAAGGGACGGGTCAAAGGCTGAAAAACCAGCACCATTTCAGAAAAATAGCCTCTGTTCCAAAAGGAATGAGCCAAAGGTGTTTTCAGCCATCTTCAGTGGAAACAGTCTAATCTCAAAATCAGGCCAAAGTGCCAAACGAGTACTCCTATACAAAACAAGGCCTCAACCAGAAAGATGAAATGTTAAAATAGATCCTGAATAAAACCTGGAAAGCTTCAGACACAAAGAGGACATGAGCTCGGATCCAGAAAGAAATTCTTACCTTCAAACTTCAGGCTGACAAAAAAGCAATGAGTGACAATGGACTCAATTGTAGGTACTGCACCTATTTGCTCACCAGCCCTGGAGCCACTGGGGGTCTTCCTCGGTCACCGTACGGACACCAGTATCTTGACCTGAAACAAATAGACTACCATATATTTCTCCAGCAAAGATGGGTTTATTTGGGATCAGCAGGGAACTGCAGTTCAGGGTCTGTAACCATGATGAGCCTTGTGCAAGTCCCTGCACAGCAAGGGACAGGAGGACACTTTTATGTTTTTATTTTTTTAAATTTTTTAATTAATTAATTAATTTATATATATATATTTTTTGGCTGTGTTGGGTCTTTTTGTGCGAGGGCTTTCTCCAGTTGCGGCGAGCAGGGGCCACTCTTCATCGCGGTGCACGGGCCTCTCACCGTCGCGGCCTCTCTTGTTGCGGAGCACAGGCTCCAGACGCGCAGGCTCAGTAGTTGTGGCTCACGGGCCTAGTTGCTCCGCGGCATGTGGGATCTTCCCAGACCAGGGCTCGAACCCGTGTCCCCTGCATTGGCAGGCAGATTCTTAACCACTGCGCCACCAGGGAAGCCCAGGAGGACACTTTTATAGGGAGGAGAATGAATTTGGGAGGGCTGTAGTAAACAACAGCCCATGGCTTTTCCTTGACTGAGGGCTTGCCAGGAAGGAGTCTTTCTTCCTGTCGGACTCTGCCAAGTCTCAGGGAGTGAGAGCTCCGCTTCTAGTCTCCCAACTCGATTTAATGGAGGTTTCGGTTTACTAATTTTTTACACCTTTATATCGGGAGAGGATATATGTTGGAAACATAGCCAGGATAAGAAGTACTTTTTTTTTTCCTCAGGGAATAAATTAGTGGCACCTTCAGAAGAGGAGCCTGAGTGTAAAAGCATTTAATTTTGAGATATTAGTTCAAATGCTTGTTATAGCACAGTGTTACATAACAACCAAATCAATTAAAACACAAGATTTTAAAATATAGGGTAAACAATGTTAAGTGTAACTAAAAGTAATGAAATCAATGTGTTTAACTTGACTGGAACTGATATTTTTACTCCTTATTGTGTTGAAATATATTGGTTGTAGAAAAAAAGGGTCATGCTTTTTCCTTGACCAACTGAATATTTTATAGATTGTGTTTTACCAGTAAGTGTGAACCATGTTTTTTCTCATATAAATTAAACTAGATACCACTTGCCTAACAAATGGATGATTTGGGGGCTCTCTCATACTCATACAATTCTTTTAAAAGTAAATAGGGAAACTTGGTATAATGTATGCTTTTGGGAATTTGTCAAGAGAATATATGCAGAATCAAAAGTTCATTTGGGTAGAGCACGAATACAGAAGGATATGTCAAAACCTTAATACAGGCAGAACTCAGTTTTCATGGTCCTGATACATGTGGATCTCCATTACCATAGTTTAGTGGTTTAGTTAAATATCACCAATCTCCCAACAAAAAGATTCAAATTTCTGTTACCACAGTACATTAACTGTGTAATTCCATGAAGAACAATTTTTGCTGCAAGCTATTCAGTCCAAAAGTCATTATGTCAAAACAGATATGCATCATAGTGACAGACATGTCACTTCTTTCAAAGTCTGCACAGCTGTTATTTAGTTTACACACAAACATAAAGAATTTAGTCGTGTTGCTTCATTGTCACTCAGCAATAAACCCACATGATATTATACAAAAGTGAGTAGAGAAAGGACACTGGCTCCCCCCAAAAAGAAAGTGCACAAAAAACAAAAAGTTACAGCTCTGGTAGTAAAATTTGAATCAAATGTGAATGGAGTTACAGAAGAAGTAACTGATCATTGGAATGTTGACACTGTTGTCATTCAAGGGACTCCAAATATGGATACAGAGAAACTTGTTGAAGGCAAACTTATAGACATAAATGAGTAAAGTAGCTGTAATGAAAAGGATAAAGATGTCCCAGAGGAAGTGACACCAGAAAAAACCTTCACATTAAAGACACTTTTGGAGATATTGCACAACACTGAAACACAAAAAATCAAGGTTGGAAACTGATCTAAATTTAGCAAAAGTATGAAAATCAGCCAAGGTATAGGAAAGTTCCTCACTCTGTATCCACAGTGTATCAGTGAAGGCAAACACCATTCAAACTACTCTTGATGAGTTTTTTTTTTTTTGCAAAGTAATATCTATCCATCTATCTCTCTATCTATCTATAGAGAAATCCTGCCTACCATGAACTATAAGTCCATAGGCATATTTTTAAACATCATCAAATTTCAGTTTCCTAAATTATAACATGATATTTTAGAGATAACAAATCTATGTATAGCACATCAGAGATTTAAAATGGGTATAAATAAAATATGATCTATGAAATAGCTTACAATCCTCAACAAGTTATGCAAAAATAAATTATTATAACTGACTCATCTCCTTAGTCTAGCCAAATAAGACATTGGCTACTGACTTTATTAATAATATCAAGTCTAGAATATACTACATAGACCCTTTTCAGAGAACTGTTTCAAACATGCGGTTTTGGAAATAAAAGACATCAGCATTTTTTAATAGTTTCATCTTGCTTTGCATTTTCAATATTAATTTAGATCTTAATGGATCAGAGGACATGTAGACTCAACAAGAGATGTTTCTAATATGGGTCAAATATATTAACCCTGTTCTTGGTATTATTGAGATGTACTGGAGTGGATATTGTCTATTCAGAAGGACGGCAATAAAAGAGTTTCAACTGCAGCTTATCATCACACACTAAACTGAACTGACTACACCTCAGTTTTGATTAACAAGTGATGGCAAAGGGCTATCCGTAACTATGTACATGCCACAAAAGCATTTCAAGACTCATGTCATTCTGAAACCAGTGCTTGTTTTATAATTTATAAAGCATTACATCTCATTATCTTCTGACAAGATATGTGAAGGAACTAAATCCCCTGAATCCATTCTGTTGCTAGAATAAAATATTTATTTCCTAGTGGGTATCCTGACCTGCCAATTGCTTCAAAATCTGGACCCATATTTGTTATCATATTTTCTAAGATTATGCACATGCTAAGATCTTTTCTCTTTCTCGTGTCTTCCATTATAGTAAGTGATATATGAGGTACTTTCAACAAAATTTTGACAAGACATTATTCAATAGAACATTTCTACATAAATTATTCATTGTATTTTTGAGAAGATATTGGTAAAAGAATAAGAGGAAAAGAAGAAAGGACATTTTAGATGCATAATTCAAACATAAAGGCCATGAAATAGTAAATTGACAACTTGGAATCATAGTTTTTATATTTGAGATTAAATACAAATTCTCAGGATAATAAAATGGTTAAGCACAAAGACACTAGACCTCAACTAACCATGCAAACTTGACCTAGAGATTGATTGAACTCTCCACTCTTTGTGTTCTGATCTGTAAGTGGATGATGATTTCCACATAAGATTTTTGGCTGGACACAAACATTCAGACTATAGCGAGGGGATATCCAGATTTGGGCAGCACAGGATTATATTTTTGGGTCCTTCCTTTCAGAAATGAATACAACATTTAAATACAAAATTATTTACATAAGGGAATGACTAATTTGGAATGAGAAATAAATCACCATAAATTAGATTTGAAATATGTCCTAAAACCCATAAATACCATAAAATCTTGAAAAGTAGAATGCTATTTTTATTGACCACCTGACACTTCTTTTATAATTTTCAACAGACTAACTTCTGGATCCTGACAATGCAAACTGCTTCTCCTCTACTACTTATATTTTTCCAATGTCTGTTACAACTGAACACTTTGCTGTGGCTGTTTGACTCCTGGCCTGCACCTTCGTCTCACAGCACTGGGTAAGTGGACCTATTGGCAGGTAAGAATAGTTCTAGAAGACAAAATCTTTATAGTTATATATGCTATATGCCAGATCATGTAATATATATTATTATAGTTAATGTTAAGTTAAAAAAATTTATAACTCTGAGTTGCTGAATATCATGCCTCTTCTATATTTTTGATATTCACTGGAGTAGAGGGATAGAATATGTCAGTGGAAATTCTACTCCAAGATATAAATTACTAGGACTCCTTTGGAATAAAGGCACTTATATATTCATCTATTCATTCAAAATACGTTAAAATATTATTTGAATATCTAATATGGGCCCCCAAATATTCTAAGCCATGGGGATACAATAGTGAACCAAATCGACAGGGCTTCTCATATTATAGAGCTTTTTATTATACTGAGGAGACTCAGTCAATAAACAAAGTAAATAAATAAACACATTAATACACTTGGCATTTCCAATAGTAATTGTTATGAAAAAAACAAAACTAAGCAATGTGATAGAGAATATATGAATTATATATTGCTATGCATCAAACCACATTGAAACTTAGTGATTTAAGATTACTCTTATTTACTTGCTCATAATTTTCTGGATTGGTTTTTTGGTCTGGACTCTTTGTTTGGTCTCATCTGTGGTCACTTTTTCAACTATACTTATATGTGGCTTGGCAGAGGCTGGGAGTTCAAGATGGCATCACTCACATATCTGGAAGTTAGTATGGAATGAGCCTCTCCAACAGGTTTGCTAAGACTGCTTTACGTGATGATCACAACACAAAAAGAGGACAAGCCCCAATATACAGTGCTTATCTCTCCTTGTATCAGATGTGCTGATGTGTCATTGGCCTATGCAAGTCATGCAGCAAAGCTCAGTAAATATGGGACTGGAAGAAATGAGCTCTGCCTCACTGCCTGGGAAGAGGAGACCTGCGTTGCTTAGCCAAAGGCTTCAGTGAAGATGAGGGAGCCTAATTTTTTTGAGTGCTTGGTATGTGCCAGGCACAGCATTATGCATTCTAAATAAAATTATTTCATGTAATCTGAAAGCTCTAGCTCCAAAATATGATTATTGATGTAAATACACAGATTACTAGAAGAGGAAATTGAAATAAGAATGATTAAATACCAAACTTAAAACAGCTTGTAGGTGGTAAAGCTTTATTTGAAACAAGATCATTTTTTTAAATTAATGAATATAGTGCCTACTACCATTTGGGGTTTACTAATACATCTATTTTATTATTAATCTTGCACCGTGTTTTTAATAAAACTAAAATCTTTATTATCATATCAAATCAGTCTCACTTGTTCATGTACTCATCTGAGAATAGCCACTAGATTTTGTAGTTAAAATAAAGGAAGGTGTCCTACATTGGAATAATTATAATAATGGTGATTATTATTTATACATCTTCTTTAATGTACTAATAATCCTCACCAAATCTATAGTTATTGAAGTCATCATTTTAAAGCTGATAAATTTGAGGCACAGCAAAGTTAAAATAGAAAATTATGAGGTCAAATCTACACCCATGTCTCTCTGGCTACAAACTCTTTCTATGTAAATGATAATATGCAGTTTAAGTAAAGGGATAAAATAAATATATAATTTGAAATTTTATTACATAAGAATATATTAAATATGATGAAACTAGAATCAGAAACCGTGAACTTGAGCTACAGGGTAGAGGATGATAAAACACAATGGGGGGCTTCCCTGGTGGCACAGTGGTTGAGAATCTGCCTGCCAATGCAGGGGACACGGGTTCGAGCCCTGGTCTGGGAAGATCCCACATGCCGCGGAGCAACTAGGCCCGTGAGCCACAATTACTGAGCCTGCGCGTCTGGAGCCTGTGCTCCACAACAAGAGAGGCCGCGATAATGAGAGGCCTGCGCACCGCAATGAAGAGTGGCCCCCGCTTGCCACAACTAGAGAAAGCCCTTGCACAGAAACGAAGACCCAACACAGCCATAAATAAATAAATAAATAAACCCAAAGTTAAAAAAAAAAAAACAACACACACACTGGGGAGAGAAAGGGCTTGATATAAAATTTAGTGGACTAGGTGCATCTTCAGAAAAATGTATCTGCAAAAGTTAGGAGGGAAAGGTAATTTGATAATACTTTCTCATACAATGATTGATAGCTATTGTGTTGTCTTTACACAGAGACTAAATGGTTACAAGTACATGTTATGAAGATAATTTTTAGTTTGCGGGAAAAGTAGAAAAGTAAATATTCTAGAGGCAGGGAAATCAAGGAGGAATGTACACCAGAAATTTAAGATCCTAAATTTCAGTGGTGCTGTGAAGATGGAAAAAGACAAACAAATTGGAGATACTTCAGAGATAGAATAGAAAGGATGAGACAATTTATTGAACAGAGTAAAGAAGAGTTATAATCCAGAATGTAAATTTTGAAAAAAAAGATGGCTTCACTTAAAAGCACTAACTCATGAAATGTGTTTGAGTGTAAAGGGAGTTATTTCCAAACATCAGGAAAATAAGCCAAAATAACTACAAAAAGGACAGTTTACAGGAGCATTGAGTAAAAAGAAACAGTAACACGATTGCTAATGGTAATAATTAGGCCCTGGCTGCTGAGGTAGTTGTTAAAATTATAGAAAAAGTACATTTATCCATGCATTTATTTAATGAAATAATGCTGAGTATAGTATCATGTTATTAATTTTTCACATCATATGGGTTATGGGTTAAATATGTCCCTTAAAATCTATATCAGGTACAAATCTTGGAGGTGAACTGACATAAATATAGAATCATGTAGAATTAAGTGGATGTTATTTAGAGAAGATTGTGTGTTTGTGATATAGAAACATCTTAACTGGGAGTAAATAATTGTTGAAACTTGTACAATGAAGGGTTTGGTCAGTTTGTTTTATGATGTTTTAAAAATACAGATTTCTGTCTAGCTTATATTTTTTTATATTTTGCAATATTGACTTCAGAAAAGTAAAATTGAATCATTTATAATAGTCATTTATAATTTAGAAAATAGGTCTTCAATACACAGCTGAAAATCTAGAGCAAGAGATAATTATATTTTATAAAATGGAGCTTAGGAAAATGCATTTGCATTCTAAATGGACATTCCAATATTTCTATGAAAATCAATTAATCTATACCCTTATCAACAGAGGTTTTTATTTCAAAAGGTAAGACTTTAAAATATTTCTCTTTCATTCAAATGCACACTTCTACCAAAACAACAGAATGTTTCTTTATGGTTCTCAGCAGTTAGTTTATTTTTTAATTTTTTATGACAATGTAACTGCAAGCTTTCACTGAACTTATATCTCTTCTCAAACCATAAAAACACAGTTGTTTGTTACATGTCTATAGGCCAAAGTATGCATACAGAGGGCCTTTCTGGAAAGGAACAGCTAATTCTCATTTGTACTTTTTTTAAATTGAAGTATAGTTGATTTACAATGTTGTGTTAGTTTCAGGTGTACAGAAAAATGATTCAGTTTTATACATATGTATAAAACTGAATATATATATTCTTTTTCAGATTCTTTTCCCTTATAGTTTATTACAAAATATTGAGTATAGTTCCCTGTGATATATAGTAGGTCCTTGTTGGTTATCTATTTTATTTATAGTAGTGTGTATATGTTAATCTCAAACTCCTAAATTGTCCCTCCCCGCCCTTTCCCCTTTGGTAACGATAAGTTTGTTTTCTATGTCTGTGGGTCTATTTCTGTTTTGTAAATAAGTTCATTTATATAATTGTTTTTAGATTCCACATATAAACAATAAGCAATGTCATATGATATTTGTCTTTGCTTACTTCACTTAGTATGATAAGCTCTATGTTCATCCATGTTGCTGCAAATGACATTATTTCATTCTTTTTTATGGCTGAGTAATATTCCATTGTGTGTGTGTGTGTGTGTGTGTGTGTGTGTGTGTGTGTATATATATATAACATCTTCTTTATCCATTCATCTGTCAATGGACATTTAGGTGGTTGCTTGCACGTCTTGGCTGTTGTAAATAGTGCTGCAGTGAACATTGGGGTGCATGTATCTTTTCAAATTACAGTCTTCCCTGGATATATGCCCAGTAGTGGGATTGCTGGGTCATATGGTAATTCTATTTTTAGTTGTTTAAGAAACCTCCATACTGTTCTCAATAGTGGCTGTATCAATTTACATTCCCACCAACAGTGCAAGAGGCTTCCCTTTTCTCTACACCCTCTCCAGCATTTGTTGTTTGTAGATTTACTGATGATACCCATTCTAACTGGTGTGAGGTGATACCTCATTGTACTTTTGATTTGCATTTCTCTAATAATTAGTGATGTTGAGCAGCTTTTCATGTGCTTCTTGGCCATCTGTATGTCTTCTTTGGAGAAATGTCTGTTTAGGTCTTCTGCCCATTTTTTGTTTGGGTTATTGTTTTTTTAATATTGAGCTACATGAGCTGTTTATATATTTTGGAGATTAATCCTCTGTCCATTGATTCATTTGCAAATATTTTCTCCCTTTCTGAGGGTTGTCTTTTCATTTTGTTTGTAGTTTCCTTTGCTGTGAAAAAGCTTTTAAGTTTCATTAGGTCCCATTTGTTTATTTTTGGTTTTATTTCCATTACTTTAGGAGGTGGATCAAAAAAGATCTTGCTGTGATTTATGTCAAAGAGTGTTCTTCCTATGTTTTCCTCTAAGAGTTTTATAGTGTCCGGTCTTACATTTAGGTCTTTAATCCATTTTGAGTTTATTTTTGTGTATGGTGTTAGGGAGTGTTCTAATTTCATTCTTTTACATGTAGCTGTCCAGTTTTCCAAGTACCACTTATTGAAGAAACTGTCTTTTCTCCATTGTATAGTCTTGCCTCCTTTGTCATAAATTAGTTGACCATAGGTGCATGGGTTTAACCTTATTTCTGATACTTAATAAATATTCAATAAGTGCTAGCTATAACTGAAACTAGTGCAAGGTTTGTTTGTTTGTTTGTTTTTGCCTTCAGCCTACTGCACTTAATAGTGCTAGCTTTGGCCTCATTTTATAGATGAGAAAAATGAGACTTATAGTGGATTGGTAATGTGGAAGATATCACACAATCAAAGAGATTTTGGTATTCAGATCAGTAAATAGGAAATGAAACATTTTACGGTCAGATTGTAGACTTTCTAACAATATCTGTAACCTGGAAAAATATTGCTACATAATAGAAAATAATCTGAGATGGAATCAGTTTTTGGGGACACGAAGCCATGATACAAAAAAACAGTAGTCTTAGAATAATATATTGAAGAGGCTTTCATGTGTGCAATATGAAAGCGAAGCAGCTATTAAAATAGATTATAGGATTTTGTTCTCTACTTCAGCACAGCATATGTTCTTTAAAAACTTGACAAAAAATAATAAAAGCATGCTAAGAAAATGACATAATCAGTACTCTCATCCATCAAAGATTGCCACTATTATAATATTCTTACGCATACAAACATTTTGTTTCCTTTTTCTATTAAACAATATCAACATTTCTAACAAATGATTTCTCTGTTTTTCTGACCACATTTTAAGAAGCATAATAATTATAAATATTATAAAAATCACATAAATAACAATCATATAACAAAAAGTTACTTTTATTTTTATCAACTTGGTAAGTTAAAATAGCAGCTCATTGTTATTTAATTTTGTGCTTCTTAGATTATTAGAGAGACCAAACATTTTCCTTATTTATTGGCCATTTGTATCCCTTATCTTGTGGATAGCCTGTCCAGATGTTTTAGTCCCAATCAAACAAATAATTACCAGTCACACTTTCAATTTTCAAGGAAATAAATACAAATACAACCATATACTTGAGTAAATTTAACTTATATGGTCAGCATTCTTCTGTCATAAAGGTAACTAATTTTCACTGTAGAAAATTTAAAGGACATAAAACAGAGTAAAACAGAAAGCAACAAAGCACAATTACTATCTATCATTGTAAAAGTAAACAGAATGATCATGGATAACATGCTGTTGTATGTCTTTTTGGTGTTTTTGACATCCATACATAATTGCATATTCCTGTTTCTTAGAGCAAAAATAAATAAATTAATAGATGATAGATAGATAATAGATAACAGGTAGTAGATAATAGATGATCTCTTGCACATACCCCACACACAAATGTTTCAAAGCAAACTCAGAATATCTTAAACTTGTAAAGTCCTCATGAGTGAGTATACCACATTTTATCCATTCACCTGTTAATGGAGAGCTGGCCCTGCCCTTTTAAATCTATAATTCTATATTTTGAAATTTATCTTAAGAAAACCACAAGATATAGATACAAAGTTTTTTATATAAAAATATTGGTGACTTTTATTAACACATATTTATTGTCTACTATATGCCAAAACCTTCATTAGCCACTGGAATTAACACAGTGAATAGTACTGACAGATCTCTAATGCCACTGAGCTTATACTCTAGTGGGAATGGCAGTCAGTAGAACATAAATATCTATATATATACATATATATGTTTGTATATATATATGGTCATGTCAAATAGCGTTTTGAACATGAGTATTTGCATATAATATGCACAAATATATCAATATACTCTATAAGAAAAGTGAATCTATAAGATAAAAGAACCTCAAAATTATTATGCTGAGTGAAGGAAGTCAGAGAGCCAAGGAAAATATACTGTATGGTATAATTTTTTTTAATGATAGAGAATACAATTTAATCTGTAGAGATAAGAAACAGATCAGAAGTTGCCTTTGGCTGGAGAAGAAAGAACAGGTGAATTGCAATAGGTACAAGAAAACTTTTGGTTTCCCTATTACACAATACACTAAATGAAACTATGTGCATATTGCTTTCTTTTAATTTTTCCTTTCTTTTGGTTATTGGTTAAGATGAAAACATTTCTTATCATTTGTACATAATCCATAAATTATTTTTGTCCATATTCTTTTCTTCAACTGAACTGTTGATTTTTTTTCTTATTAATTTGCAAAGACATCCTCAGATTTAAAAAATAAATTCCTGTAACAAATATTGCAAATATTTTACTAAATTATCTTTTATTTTTTATATTATTTAAAACTGTATTGATATAAAGAAGTTTTACATTTATAGATAATCCATTTAATTCAATTCAATTTAATTTTTTCATTCATTCAACAAATATTTATGAAGTACCTGTGTTGGAGATTGAATGAATCCATTATTATCTTTATCAAAGAATCTCAGTTCTATTAAAAGATAAATGGAAGTATATTAAAAAATTTAAGAGTTTATTTGAGCAAAAATCAATTCCCATAGGGTAGCACCAAACCAGAAGTGGACAGAAGCAAGCTCCACTGACAGGAGCTAGGGGCAAGACTTATAGAGAAGATGCGAACGCAAAGCAAGAATTGCTGATTGGCTATAGCTTAAGCAGTTGTCTTATTTGAGAAAGTCTAGTCAGCTGTTTGTGCTTCATTGTCCTTAGGTTTTTATTTACCTTGAAGCATTTACAGGCTTAGGTTTGGGTTTGCTTACAAAGGCTGTTAAGTTATTAAAACCACCTCAGTCTAATGGCCTCCTTGTTTAATTAATTTAGCAGTTCCAAAGGATATTATCTAGCCTTTTAAAGAAAAGAATATGGATTCTGATTATAGACTGTGTTCTGTTTTTATGCATTTTTGAAAAATCCAAAAAAGATTTGATAGTCTATTCAGGAAGGCAGGGGGAAATAAAAATGAAGGGTATTGTTCATTTCAAACATCGGAATTAATCACAGTGGTTGTCAAACCATTATAATTTTTTAAATAGGTATTTTTGTTATTGTACCTTTTGTTAAAATAATAGTATTCACCCTATTTTTTTTCTTCCTAGGAGTTTTATTGTTCTTTAAATTCTCACTTAGACTTTTATAAAAAGTGAAAGGTATATAATTGGATCCTACTGAAAGTCACTGGCTCCAGAGACAGAGCTCCATTTTGAATTATTTTAG
The DNA here is from genome assembly GCF_009873245.2 of Balaenoptera musculus. Lineage (NCBI taxonomy): Eukaryota > Metazoa > Chordata > Mammalia > Artiodactyla > Balaenopteridae > Balaenoptera > Balaenoptera musculus. The sequence continues at coordinate 111,332,178 of NC_045788.1, forward strand.
AAATGTCAGAGTATACACTGATTTGTAGGTAGTTGTATTGCTTTTGGAATGTTCACTTGCCTAAGAATGAGGAAATTTGTAAGTAAATGAACAATCATCTCTGTAAATTATTCCTGTGTTCCACCAGCTGAGTGACCAAGCAGAATCAATTTGTATCAGAGAGATTGTTCTTGTTCCCAGCAAAAATAGATGGCAATGTTTGAACAAATTCACCAAATTATAAAGAGAACTTGCTATAATTTCAACTTCGACTTGTCAATCAGCAACAACTATATACTCTACTGACTCAAATTTCAAAATTCATCATCTGTTTTTATGATGTTACAATAGAACAAATGTGTTTAGGACATAATCGTGAAAAGCCAGAAAGAATATCAAACTTGGGCTCAGCATCAAACTTGACACTATTGAAATGGAGTGCTAGATTCAAAAATACCATAAACACAATAATCAATAATGGCAAAGTCTAAGATAATTCATGTGAATTAGTTGTGCTTCCTAGATTAACTTGCATCATTTTTCTTTTTGGCAGGTTAAAAGATGTGCTCACTTTTCCATGTCCATAAATTACTATAGCATTTGTTACTAAATTATGGCAGAGATAGATAACCTTTAATTTGAATACAAAAGATGTTATCAAACATGAATCTACATTTTCTTGTGCAACATGTTAATTTCACAATTTAGTGCCTATGTAATGTTTTTATCTCTTGTAATTTTTCCTTTTTGGAGCCCTAATAAGCACCTACCAATACACTCACACACATGAAAAATGTTGTATCCATCTATTAAAAAAAATACAATGAATTAGCTTAGGGGTAGAGTGACATACAATCATCATCAAAATATTTTCCTTTGTATAATTTGGTGAAGGATTCAAAGTTTTAGGCTGAATAAATCAGACAAGGCAAAACAGTTACTCTTTAGAAAATATTAGTGTAAATAGCTTACATGAAAAAATACTGATGAATAGAGAAATTCTATTTCTATTGTGACAGACATCTTTTAAAAAGTCATATATTCATTTATTCATTCAGAATATGTTTTTTAAACATCTGTTTTCTAGTTGTTCTCTGTTAATGACATATGTCTGTACTTTGCAGTATAGTAGCCACTAGCTACATGTACTGATTGAGCACTTGAAATGTGAGTAGTACAATTGAACTGTATTTAATTTTAAGCAATTTAATTTAAATTTAAAACTGATATTCTATTCAGTTATTGAAAAACTTTTAAGTTTGTTTGGAACTTGAATATGTGAATCTAATTTTTCACCTAGATTTTATGAAATCTAAATACAGATGACTTATTTCTCTATGAAAATTTAGCATCTTAATTGAGATGTGCTGTAAGTATAAAATACACACTGGTTTTCAGAGGGTAAATGCAAAAATAGTGTAAAATACCGCAATAATATTTTATTGGCTAAATATTAAAATAAAAATTAGGATTTTTTTGTTTAAATAAAATATATTCTTAAAACTAATTTCACCAGTTTTCTTTTTACATTTTTAATGTGGACACCAGAAATTGTAAAAGGAGGTGGATTAACAGAGTTAATGATGGTAAGAACTTAACAATTCCTGTCACATAGTTAATTTATTAATATTCATGAATTTCACCAGGATCCATCTAATATCATAGGCAAAAGAGGCATTTTCTCTTATAACTTGAAGGTTACCAGTAAAACATCTGCTTAAAAGTATCACCTTATTCTGGCTTAGCCTGGGACATAGATTTATTTTTCAGTTATGCCTTTAGATGAGAGCAAGGAACTCCTATCAAAATACATAACCAGCACTAATGTATCAAGTGTTTTCAAACTCCACTAAGAGAGTGGTACTAGATGCACTTCCTGTATTGCCTTACTTAATTCTTACAGCAGCTCAGTGCAGTCGGTGTTTCTCCAATACAAAGAGAAAGCAATTAACATGCCCAACCAGCACAGATGCAGTCATTCAACAAATGTTTTCTGAGTACCTTCCCACTGCTTGGGCTGCTCAAGGCACATGCATATCACCAACGAACAAAAACAATGAAGACCCTCTTCTTTCTGGAGTTTATTTTCTAGGTAGTAAATAAGGACTTAAAGCTATATGTACTTTATTAAAATTCTCTTTCTTCATTAATTTATACTACTAACATTAGTTTGGTGACTTTGGGCTAGTTACTTAATCCCTCTGATCTTTAGTGATTTTGTGTCTCAAAAAGGGTTAGTGACAAAAATAATAATAAAACAAATACCACTGTGCAGAATTTGAAGTTAATAAAATATCACATGTGAACCCTGCTTTATTAACTATATCTCCCATATATTTGTTTTTTTAAGATATTTGTATTATTTTAAAACTATTCACCATATGTCATAGCATATTTTGTAATACATTGACACTCAACTTGTCTTACATTGTCTTAAAGTTACAGTCAACTTTACATTTTAGTACTAAGCATATTTTTTGATATTATAAAATTAGTACAATAAGTATATTTGAGTGTATTATTTTTTGTTTTGTAGCTTTGACATGAAATAATGCTGTTTCTCGTTTTCTCCCAGTTATACCTACTCCAGACATAAAGTTCATGAGGGCTTTTGATTAAAACCAAACAATGTTATAACACCACTAAGTATATAGTGTTATATAATGTTTTAATGTTATAATGTTTTTTATAATGTTATTACACCGCTAAATATATAATGTTATATAATGTTGTAATGTTATATAATGTTATAATGTTATATATAATGTTATAATGTTTTTATACCATTAAATATAATATCAAAGAGTATTAACCCTGACCAAATAGAGCTCATTCTGTCAAGGAGGCAAGCATAAAATATTACCACATGTACAGTAAATTCTATTTCGGAGTTACTGTGTGTAATTGGTAATGAAACATTCAAAGAAGGAATGCCTGATTTGATTTGAAAAGGTTAGAAAAAACTTCACAGAGAAAGTGACAGCTGAGGCTTTGCAATAGAAATATGGGTTTGACTAGAATACAAGACACTGGAGGTTAGGAATTCCAAGATCTAATAGCCATTGTTAAGTTCAGGAGTTATAAAAATGTATGGTGTGTTTTTGGAATTACAAGCTATTCCACTCAGCTTGATTGTCACCTCTTTTGTGTGTAGCCTTCCCTGCTCAGTTCAGCTAGAATAAATCTTCTTTTCTGAATATCCTGTTGTCACCTTTCACGTGGTGCAGTTTAATTTTTGCCTTATGATTATCTAGGGAATGTGTTTATTGAAGACATAGACTAAGGTAACCTAGTTAAAAAAAATAAATTCATAAAACAGTTACTTAGAATTACAAAACAGAAGGAAAGAAAAAAATTAGTCTCTTTTTTACATCAGTGATATCACTGAATAAAATGAAGCTCTTCTCTGATCATCTTATTGAGAATTCGTTAGTGTAAATTAAGAATATAGTATAATGTAATATTCTCAATTTAAAAGATACACATATACATTAAAATTTTTATTGTAACAAGTCACACAAATGTATATGCTAGTAATTCTTTCTGATTCCTATCATATGGGGGAGTTTCCATTTCTGCACAGATTTTCTCTTTTCAAATATCACATCTACCTTTTCCTTATAAGATTCTTTTGCTGAGGGAGAGAGAATAATCTGTGAATCAATGCGCTAATATTGAAAAGGTCAAATTTTTTTCCATGAAAACGTACAGTCATTGTGTTCTTTGTTCCTCAGATTCTTCTTCTGAGCAACAATTAATTCAATTAAACCAACTCTAAAGCTGTGAATTGTCATAGATCGTAACCTTTCAAAATGTCTTTGTATTCTTCCTCAAATTTACCTTAGTTAGCATATTTTAATGGTATCACACAAAGGAATACTGTTAAGTATTCTTGGTGTTAAAAAATGCTACACTCCTGCCAACTGCATTATAAAGAGATTGAGAGTAGTGGTATTTCAAGACAGACAGACATCAGCACAATGAATCACATACAAAAGATCAAGAATGATAGGGACGAATACACAAAGTGACATATTAACCTTAAACATTTATCATGTTGGTATCACAGTTCACCTTCATTTCTTCAGTTAAATTCATAATGAAAGGAATATTGAGTGGGAAAATATAAATGCTATTTAATTAATGTAAAGATGAGAGAGAAATACTTTAAATTTTTCACATTCATAATGGTAAATTTCCATTAGTGGATTGCTTTGCACTGATATATGCCATTTCTTTTATGCTCTCTAGTAAGGAAAGATCATCTTTATTTAGGATTCATTTTGTTTCATTAAATGTACTGCTAGAATATCCTAAAATAACTAGAGTTCCAGAGAAAGATGAAATATTGTAAATAGGGTGTTATTTCTCTTAAGCCTATAGTACTTTATTTCAAATACACTATTTACAACAAATATTTATACAGAAATTGAATTTCTGCAATTTTTTGGATATGAAATTTTATATACCTGTAAAATTTCTAACTAAATTTATTTTTTTCTAATCATATAAGTAATAATCTAATGCTACAGAAATTTTGGAAAAGTAAAAAGAAACACATTATCCATGATTTTCAAGTAAAAACAAAATTATAGTTCTGTCATTCTCCAAATTTTACATGCTTTTATGTTTTGATATGCAAAGTAAACCAAGTAAGAATGTCATATTTATTTAGTCATACCCTTGTTTTAGATTGTTTCTGTTTTTCACTATGATAGCTCAGCAATAAACATATTTCTCCTTATTGTATTTTCCCATATTTTGAATTATTTACTTAGAATTGAGTCTGAGATTTGATGGGGACTGCTGTAAGAGGGACAATTATTTATTTTTAAATAATATTATTTTTAAATTTTTAAATAATATTATTTTTAAATATTTTAAAATAAAATTATTTATTTTTTTCCTTTTGAGCCTATTGCGATGTATTGATATATCTGTGATGACATTTGATTTATAATATTTTTGCTATTTATCCATTTATTTTGCCTATTAGACTAGAACTTAGTAAGGGATAGTGTCCATATCATCCTTTTTATTTAGCATAACACCTGATACAGAGCAGACTGTCAATAACTGTTTAATAAATGAAAGTCATGATTAACAAAATGACGTAAAACCAGCCAATCTTCTTAGCTTTGGATTGGTAAACCAGAAATGTTTACTTGTGCTTTTATTAAAAAATTAATAACTAGTGTTAATGAATCCCTTAAAAGTAATGCTTATTAATTTGAATAACATGCATGAGTCAATTTAATATTCAAAAGCACTCTTAACCCCTATGTATTTAGGGTCTTGGTACACAGGTGGAGACTGAGTTGTTTCTAACAGATGGCTGTTATTGCTTAATTCCAAATAACTAGCCACATTCTATTTCTATAAAGAGAAATAGCTTCATAAATATGTTGTTATGGGTTGAATTGTATCCCCCCAAAAGATATGTTGAAGTCCTAATTCTCAATACATTATAATGTGACCTTATAGTTAACCCTTGAACAATGTGGGACTGAGGACATCTACCCACTGTGCATCAAAAATCCACATATAACTTTACATTCGGCTCTCCGTATCTGCCTTCCCACATCCAGGGTTTCAACCAACTGCAGAGAGTGTAGTACATATTTAGTGAAAGATATTTGCATGTAAGTGGACCCTTACATTTCAAACCCCTGTTGTTCAAGGGTCAACTGTATTTGAATACGGTCATTTAAGATGTAATTATATAAGATGGAGTCATACTGGAAGACAGTAATACCCTTACAAGAAAGGGAGAAGACATACAGAGACAGACATACAAAGGTAGAACATCACGTCGTGTTACAGCAGAGACTGAAATGTTGCAGCTGCATGCCAAGGAATGCCAAAGATACCTGGCAAACCCCAGGAGCCAGGAAGAGGCAACACTGCAGGTTTCAGAGGGAGCATGGCACTGTCCACACCTTGATTTCAGACTTCTGAGTCTGAATTTTCAGACTCTGGAATTCTAAGACAATACGTTTCTGTTGTTTTACTTAATAACCCAGTTTGTGGTACTTTGTTGTGGTAGCTGCTATTGTCTAAATTCTGTGTCCCCCGCAAAGTTCATATGCTGAGACTTAACCCTCAAGATGATGGTATTAGGATGTGGAGCCTTTTGGAAAGGATTAGGTAATGAGGAACGATCCCTCATGAACGGGATTAATGATCTTATAAAAGTGGCCTGAGAAATCTCCCTGGACACATCTGTCAGGTGAAGTTACAGCAAAAAGGCTGCCATCTATGAACCAAAAACATGCCCTAAACAGACACAGAACTCAACCATGTTGGCGCCCTGTTTCACAGAAACAATGAATATATTTTAAGTAGAGGTAAGCCCCAAGTATTGCACACACATGGCAACCGTATTTATAAAGAAGTCTAGGACTTAAGACTAAAACTGCCTGCAGATAGTGTGATAAGATTTTCTTAGGGATCTTGATGTCTGAAGATCAATAATGTGAAAAAGTAAAAGCGTGTTCTATTCTTCTTTGCAAGTCCCCCAACATCCCATTAAGGAATAATAAAACAATAACTCAAGTTCTTAATTGACATGTTATAGAGCACTTATCACAGATCTGAAACTATAGGCATACCTCAGAGGTATTGTGGGTTTGGTTCCATACCACCACATTAAAGTGAGTCACATGAATTTTTTGGCTTCCCAGTGCATATAAAGTTCTGTTACACTGTACCTTAGTCTATTAAGTGTGCAGTAGCATTATGTCTAAAAAACAATGTACATACCTTAATTAAAAATTGCTTTATTGCTAAAAAAATGCTAACCACCATCCAAGCCTTCGACAAGTCATCATCTTGTTGCAATAGTGACATCCAAGATCACAGATCACAGAGCACCATAACAAATATGCTAATAAGGAAAAAGTAGGAAGTATTGCAAGAACTACCAAAATGTGACACAGAAACATTAAGTGAGCAAATGCTATTGGAAAAATAGTGTGGATAGACTTGCTTAAAGCAGAGTTCCACAAACCTTCAATATGTAAAAAATACTCAGTGTCTGCGAAGTGCAATAAAATGAGGTATGCCTGAAATGTGAACTAAGGACATCACCAGCACCAGTAAGATCAAAAAGAACATTGACTTGGAGGAAGATGAAGATAATTTGTAGAGAGATTGAATAATTATGAATAACAAAGCAGGGTTTATTTAAAATATAATTAATTTTAAGGTAAGATAAATTGAAAGACATTAAAGACAGCTGAAAATGACAGTCTCATGTGGTCCCCTCAGTTAGACATAGGGAAAATGAAAGAGATGGTTTAATGGAACATCTATGAGAGGTGTTGCTGATCATCTCCATACTTTTTCAGGGCTTCGATGTGAATATCTAGGGAATCTGAGTTTTACATTTGCCCATGTGAGAGTTTAGCTGAGAATTAGAGCCAGAATGCTTGTCACACACAGAAGATGACAGTAGCTTGAGTCATGATGTGATCAGTTGTAAGATATGCCAAGAACCTCAGAAGCCTAGGTACATAGGAGACAAACATGTGCTTTAGTCTAAATAATTGCCAAATACCCACGCTACCAGCAGGCACCAGTAAGGGGAAAGTAAACTGTTCTCTTCCATCACATATGAATGACAGTCACTTAAATGAACCTCCCCAAACCTCTATGGATGGAGGACACTTGGGCTTCAAGACAGTGAATCATCTATGGAAAGCTGAGCTGGAGTCTTGGTCTGTCTTGCAGCTGTACATTAAATCATGAATTGACTTGAGGGACTGGAATAAGAAAACTCAGATTGAAGTGCATTCAATTTTTTTCTACTGAAGTTTTTAGTCTAAGTTCTGAACAGGAAAATAGTTTCATATCCACAAAATAAAGTTTCCGTGTACCACATTAATTACATAATAATTACCAATATACTAGTTAATAGCCATAGCCCTTAATAGAAATAATATATCTTAGAACCAGTGGGAATATCAACCTTTTTTTTCTATAGCATTCTGATATTTCAGAGAAATATGCATTAACATACAATAGAGGCTATCAAGAGGCCTAATTTTCAGCTGACTGTTCTCTTCTCTTCCCACTGTCAATATTCCAATTTTGATCTAAAATTAGCTCTCTCTCTTTTAGGGAGAGCTGCAATTTCTTTTAGTGGAGAAAGTGACTTGTCTTTCAAACTGCCTTATCATTCAAAAGTTTTTTCCCTCTTTAATAACTCTATAAAAACAAAATATTTTCCTAATAATTGAGATATTTACTTTATGAAAAAAAGCTGAATTCTCATTTTCTTTTAATTCTTTTCCAAAATTAAGATGGCAAAAAGCTCTAAAATTGTTTTGTCATGGTACTCATTTCTGGATAGAGAAATATCACTTTTTCATTGTTGAATATTGTTTGAAGTTTACAGAACAGCCACAAATTTTGTTTGAGATATCTGGATACATTTTTTTCTGGCTCAATATTAAACAAATATTTTTTTTTTACTCTCTTGAAAGTCTTAATTACAAATCAGATGAAATTACTGTTAAGGTTTACTATATTATCTTGTAACTTCACACACATGCATAAAATACAGTTGTCTCTGGTTGCCAAATATCATTCTTTCCAAAATAAATCTAATAATACTTTAACAATATATTCTTTTCCCTACTTTGGGACACTGTATGAACACATATTAAAGTAAATTTAATAAAATAATCACCTTTAGTAATTATCTGCTTCTATGACTTGAAACATAGGATATAAAATAAAGCAGCAATATTTTATAACTGCATACATAATTTAAAAGAGTAATCATCCAAATGTTAATAAAATTTTCCATATAGAAGAAACTTTTTTCAATGCCACATTATTTATCCAAATCTATTTTAAAAACGTCTCATAAAATTATAAAAATAAATGCTTCATAATTTGGGCAATACTCAGGGTTTTTTTTTTTCTCTCAGGAATGATTGTTTTAAGTCTTTTGTGTAGGTTGTGTTATATGCCTTCCTAGATAAATAAACAGAGTTCTAATATTCCAACTTTAACATTACCCTGCTTTCACTGGAAATAGATTTTAATTTTCCCCAGTTATTACAGAAGTTCAGATTAATGATAACTATGGCAATGAATATCTTAAATGAGAAAAAATTACTTTAAATAAACATGAGCCCTTCCACTAATAGTTTTATCTATTCTGAAATTTCCACTTTATTTCTATACAAAGCCCATTATTAACTGATCTGTAAATTTAAATGAGTATCTATGAGTTGAATGAGTTGCTTGTATAGGAAACTATGTGGATAGCCCACTACATATTATAATTATCCTTTAAATCACCTACTCTGTATGGAAAGTAATTTTTCCAATCAAACTGCTTTCCTACTATAACAAAAATTTTTTAAGAAATATCCATAAACGATTTTCTTTTATAAATATAAAAATATTTCTTATGTTTACTTAATAAAGTCAAAGAGAAAAATCAAACAAAATTTATTTTGTGGAAAAAGTACAAAAACCTGAATTTTTAGATTCAGAAGATATTTCAGTATAAACAGTATACAAATGAGAAGTTAGAAGACCATAATAGGTCTCCAGTTATCATCTAATATATATCAAAATTAAATAGAGATTCAGGTTCAATGATAAATATTATATTTCCTCCTGGCCCAGGAAAAATTAGGTTTGCTTTAATTCTTTGCTTATCTACTTTAGTGTTAGAGACATTCATCATTTTGTAACTTTGCACTATAAACATATATATAAGTCAAATGTAAGGCAGTAATACAACTCACTTTGATTATTTTGAATATTCTTGAGTTTGAATTCTTGAAATAAAAATATATGTATTTTAACTCAAGGCATCATCAGTTCACATTTTAAGCATCTTGAATTTACATTTAGATGATTTAGTTATTGGTCTTGGAAATGTATAGTCCATGTGATGTATTGGGTGATATGTATAAAGTAAATTGTCAGGAACCAGGGAGCTTATATAACGGCAAGTTGAAACAGATCATTTAACATGGTGACAGTATTTGTAAATGCAGAGCCTTGTGTGTGATGCTTTTGTCATGCATGTGTCTCATGGTTTTCTGGAGCACATGAACATGACTGTTGAGCCAGCCATGTCCCCTGTATTTGCAGAGTAGTGAAGCATGACTACTTATGTGCTATCTTAGCCTTTTCCTGTTATCCTTTATGACAGCATCTAATAGAATCTCTGGTTTCTACCATTCCCCTGCAGTAAGGTTGAATGGTCGTGATGTCTTTCCAATTCCCCACCAAACAATTCTCTGGGAACTTGACTTTTATTAACCCCAAAAGTCTCTTCATTTGTTTAGTTTTTCCAAACTCTATCCAACTTTCAAAATTCAGCAAAACTGATGACACGCAGTCCTATACAATGCATTTCTTTGCAAGATCCCCTTAAAAGCCTCAGTACTTAAGGAAAATCAATAGCAGTTGATGTGGTTTTGTGGCTTTCAGTCTCTTGAACACTAAGTTCAACTTGATCTATTGCTATTAGTGGCAGAGTTGCAGTTCAGCCATCTAGAAATGTAAGGGTCTTTGGCCCATCATCTGCCATAGATTCACTCACATTGACAAAGTTATTAAGTCTTAAATTTATACATTTCTTTTACAAATATATGATAAATATAAAAATAATGTTCTATTCAATGTAACCACAAAATCATGAAGTGGTTTTGATATATCATTAAATCATTTATTATCAGAGTTCCAGTTGAATGTAAGTGGAATTTAAACAAGCCTGGACATACATGGTAAATTTGTGTCTTGGTCCCAACCATTAGTATATCTTATGGAAACTGAGGACTCCCTTGAAGGTGAAATCGAGCTGCATCTCAGAGGCAGACAGTGCTGGACATAGTCTGTGGAACTCACCCTAAAGAAGTCAGTTGGCATAGGACCAAGAGGTTGTCTATTATAAAAATCATTTATTCTAAGTTTAGGCAACCCCAGGAATGATGACCATACTTCATAAATTAAGCCTTTAGTATTTTTTTAAAGGGAGTGGTAAAGCTTCTGAGTAAAATGTGTTGGACACATGACTAGGCTCTAAAGAGAAAGGTTTATTTTCAGGAAACAGGCACAAAAACTCAATCTCACCTCATGTTCTCAATGTTATAAAAGAAATTGAAGCAAGAATTGATTGAAGGAAGCAAATTGAAGCAAGGAACTGATCTCTCAATAGTATTGTTATGGACATCTGACTTTGAAATCCACTACAATAATATTTTAGGAGGAGATCTTCTTAGAAGAAAAAGCTACATTATTATCTAAGCCACTGTTGTTTAAGAAGCTGTAGTTGCACAGATATTCACTGAGAGCATCAGCTCCTTTTAGTTGATATTTCTATGAAGTGAAGGGTCTCTCCAAGTTCATTACTGACTACCTAAGTTACCTGAGAGCCCAGCCTTCAGGTCTTCATGCCCAGAAGACTTGATGGAGAGGCAGTGCCGTGCAGAACAGAAGCAGGACCCAGCAAGAGAATGTTGGTTCCTCATCCCCAGGGTGCAGCAGGAATGAACCCATTAATGGACATATAATTGCCATTCAGTGAATGTTTGTATTTGTCTTGCAGATATTTAATATAAATAATACATAGTACATGTTAATGTGCACAGAAAAAGTTTACTGTTCTTTAATTTATTGACAGTCAAGTCACTTCAGCAAGATACCCAAAGACACACACATCCTAAGAAACAGAAAAGGTTGAGAATGCCGAATTGTAATTTGTATTGTTTTTATTTTATGATTGCCACAGTAAAGATTAAATGAAACATAACAGGCAATCAATGTAAACTGCAATGCAAATCACGGGGCTCTAGTACATTTTACTTAGTCTTATTTTTGCTATAACATTCCTTTTAATATATACTTTTAATATAGTTCATATAAGAAAATGTGATTGATAATAAAAGTCTTATTAAAAGTTCATTTTTTTAAATATTAGAGATATTTAAGTTCTTAAAAACTGTAATTCTAAATTCATTGAACCATAAATTTATCGAATGTTCTGGAACTGTTCAAGTAAAACATAATTACATCTTATTGTGAAAAAATATTCTCCAACAAATGAATTAATTAATAGTTCCTTGATTTTGCCAAACATGTTGAAATTTGGCTTTCAGCCAGATTTAAACTTTAAACTCTTTAGACTTATTAACTTATCTAATCCTCACAAAAATCCAGTATTGTAAATACAATTTATTCTTTCAAGTTATAGATGCGAAACCTAAGCCTCAAAGATATTGCAGAATAAACAAATGTCCAATTTATTATTTTCAAGAAACATAGCACCCATATATATATATATGATTTTAAAATACTCTCAAAATATTTTAGGAGTTCATTCCTTTAAAAATAAACCCTAAATTATTACTGAAGCTGGTTTCTTTTTAATGTAATTTTCAAAAATATTTACAGAAGACCTAGTAGGAAGGCACTGGACTATACATTGGAGGATAAAAAAAATAACAAATTGTTCATGTTCTCATAAGGTGTACAAACTCATGATCATTACTATTTTTACTCAGGAAAATTTGCTTGTTTCTCAAGACATTTAGAGTAATGCTATAAACTGCTTGTATTATTAGTTTTCATTGTTTTTGAGGCATAATTAGGAAAGCACTTGTCTAATCCTTTTACAGTTTTCTTAATTTACTTTTTCCACTTAGTTATAAAAATATTTTCTAATCAGAAAGTTCAATACGACAATAATTATTACTCTCTTTAATTAACTATTTTTTAAAAATTTTCTAAAAAAACAAGCAGTAATAAATGTTATTTTAAAAATAAATAATATAATTTGAGTCACTGAACATAAAGAAATATAAGAAAAAGTTAACAAAAAGTAAGAGGAAATAATTTTATGTTTTTTTTTTTTTAAAGTTAGCTACAATAATGAATATCAGATCCTATTTCCTCAGTTCTGGTCTATTCCAAAGAAACTAAATCAAGAAAAACATGCTAAGAAAATAATTAAGTGATAACTATCCATTTACGATTGATTCAGATCCCCCAGGGAATGGGTGAATATCAGACAATCTACATGTTAACTTAGGGATAAAAAGCATCTTAAAAACTGAAACTCTTTTACACCAACATGTATTTATTTTTCTTAATACAAATGTGGCCTTCTGTTTAATACTCTATTTTCAAATTTGTCTGTCCCTTTAGTCTGATTAATTTAGTCACCCACTGTATAAAATTTAAAATTATCATTTTGGTTGCTGTTATTGAGAAACAACATAAAAGTGCTACTAGGCAGGGAAAGGAGGAAATAGAACATACAGAAATACACTTAGTGTACTGACTTACTATGACTGAATTAGAATTAGAATTACTGCATTATAGCATTTTGTTCACCCTTAAATTTTTTCTTTACTTGCTATTTTCTTACATTCTCCTCTTTTTTGACATACGTTACTTTATAGATATAAATGTATATCACTTATTCAAATGTATGTTATGAGTCTATCTGATTTGAACATTGCAAAAAAATATTTCATGTAATATACTCTATAAGGACAAGTTCAAAGAAGGAAATCTAATAAGTATTTTAATGCTAAAATGTAAATCTAAATGATCTTAATAAGTGTAAAAATTTTAATATTTACCTTTATTCATAAATCACACAACAATTAAACACTATGACTCTAACAATTAAATACTATGTTTTTTAACTAGATATTTAGCATTTTTACTGTAAGGAAATTTGAATCACCTTATTGCTGCACCTTGTACAGTAGTAGAGAATGACTTTAAAAATTTCCCCCTCATCTTTTTATGGACCATATATACTCCAGGAAGATATAGTTTGAAAATAACTACAGAACATTAGGAGAAGTGTTTTTGTGATAAGCTCACTTATTCTTTCTACAAATGCCCAAAACTACTGTGATGGCAATCTTTTATCGGATTTCTTAAAAATGACTAGTCTGTGGAAGAATGACAATGTTTTTCATCCAGTCCCCAAACTTGGAAAAAAAATTAAGTCAAATATTCACAAGTGCCAACTACAAAGGAAATTTGCCATGGTATCTGTACCTCAAAATCCTCTGGTTGCAGATTTTTGCCAGTTAGCAACTCCAAAGGGTGCTATCAGTTCCTTCAAAACATAAGGGACATGGTTTTCATCTGTGATTGTTATTCCTCTTTTACAACATGCCAGGACAAAAGATGGAATACACAATGGCATACCGTTTAGTTCTTACTTATAATCATAAAACTGGTTCATAAAGAGAACAATGCATATTATGATATGGTACTTTTCAATAAAGAATAATTGCCCTTGCTAAATCATAATCACTAACTTAAATTCTTTCATTTAAGCACACTGTGCTGTACCAACAGCAAAAATCTGCACATATTTAATATCTAGGTTATACATTCTTTAAATAATGTCTATCTTCTAGGCTGTGAGCTAGACAATAGATTACAGATACCTAATGAGAAGCTTTACTACTATGAATGTGGCATCTGGGAAGAGTCTAAGAACTATTCTTCATAATTAAACATCAACTACATATTTGGATTGCCATCCCAAAAATATTTCCAACATATTTTTCATTTCTGTTACTTTTCCTGAAATATTATTAGACATTCTCTCTTACCAATGATACTCTGTATTAAGAAAATAAGCCAAGATTATAAAATTATTATTGTGACACATTAGTAGAGACGATTTTATGGAGCTGCAACCAAACGTAATGAAACATCTACCATAATAGTTAAGTAAGCACTGATAATATTAATGTTTATTAAAATGATGGCTTATTATAATGCAGATCAAAAACTGAGAATGTAAATAACTCTCATGTAAAACTACAAACTGCAAAATTGCTAATTAATTTTATTTAAAATCTCCTTTTAAAATTAGACCTCTAATCCTTAACCAAATGTGTGGTTTTATTTAACTGTTCCATAAAGTTATATAGATAACCTAGACTGAATACTAATTATGAAGAGGCTCTCTTAATATGAGTTGTCAACTCTAGAAACTGTCACAAACAAAATATTGGAAAATGTCTGTTCATTTTCAAATTCTGCTTTAATTAAGGCAAAAGTAGCATTTTAGTAACATGAAAGATAAGAAGAAAAATTTGAGTGGCATTTTTATTGAATACATTTATCTTAGTATTTTATATTAATTATGCATATATATGTAATTTACCATTTCAATTTTCTTCGAAGACTGTAATATAAACTACATGTAATATAAATTAAATGTAATATAAATTATATTTAAGTTATTTTCTTAGATTAGCACTGCATATACATATATAAGAGAAAACACATAAAAGCCTCTCAAAGAAAACAAAGGAAAGGATGCTAAAAGAATAATAGAAACCCACGAAAAGTAAAATTTCCAAGAAGTACCAGGTGTCAAAATGGAAAGTGCTGATGATGATAGGAAATTTTATTATTATGGAATAACTATTGTTGAGGCTGCAAAATATAAAATACATGTTTTTATTTAAAAACTAAATTTTAAAGATTTTTGGTCCTTTGAAAGTTTTCTTTGCTCTGCCTATCAATTTTTTTTTCGAGGAGGAAAAGAAGTACTTAAGAGAGTACTTCTATCGAAGATAGTGGTAGTTTATATAGAAAGAAAATACACTAGAATCTGCCACTAACAGATCCATATCTATTGCCTTGAATAAGAAAAAGAGTATGTATTTTTTCTATAGTAAATAAGAATAGAATTTTCAATGGTGGACCTTTTTCTGCCTCACATTTGCTAGATATTTAGTTTGATTGTTTGGTACATTGGTCTCTGCAAATTATAAAAATGACTTTGAAAAAAAAACTCCTTGATTTTTTCTTTTTTTTTAATCTAGATTGACTAGTGTGTCTCTAGGGAAAAGTAACAGTTGTATTAAAGATTTCCTTTTGAAGACCAGCTCTTAACTCACCTGAACAATTTATTTCTGGTAGAGAAAAAATATACTGAATAGATACATTAATATCCTAAGACCTTAGGTTTTCTTCTGTTGTGATGATTATTTATTTTCTGAAGCAATTCCTGTTTTTGTTTTGTTTTGTTTTGTTTTTAAAGAGGAAGAAAGGGATTGGGAGAAAGAGCAGTGGCAGATTTTTAGAAGAGATAAAATTTGCTTTGTCCATTTAAGGATAATGGGAATGTAATACAAACTTCATTTTAAAGTTGTTGAGCAGATTAACTAAATTTAATTTCTAGAACCCTACAGACTATTTTTTATGCAAGTGTACTTCATATATATCATTTAAAGTGGGCTTTGAAATGCACCCTCTGAAAGACATTTTTTCTTAGGTTATTTAGTCTTCTTGACCATCTAATCATACTGCAGTGAACATTTATGATTAATTTATTTCTTTAATTTGTTCTCTGAATGCTCTGCCTTAACCTACTTTGATATGTTTAAAATATTTCATTTTTTGAATACAATCTTAAGATACCTAAGTATCATCATCTAAGTATGAAAAAATAATGTAGATAAAACCCAAGGGAAAGACCTACTGACAAATCTGTAGCTGCTTCAGGTGAACCTACCTTTTTCCTTTTGACTATTAGTAGTTGCTTGTCTTGATCGCAGCAATGATTATTCTCTGTTGCTTTTTTTTTCAATTTTTCAATTTATTATTTATTTATAAGTTTATTTATTTTATTTATTTATTTTTGGCTGCATTGGGTCTTCATTGCTGTGAGTGGGCTTTCTCTAGTTGTGGCGAGCAGGGGCTACTCTTCATTGTGGTGCGCGGGCTTCTCATTGCGGTGGCATCTCTTGTTGCGGAGCACGGGCTCTAGGCACGCAGGTTTTGGTAGCTGTGGCGCACGGGCTCAGCAGTTGTGGCATGCAGACTCAGTAGTTGTGGTGCACAGGCTTAGTTGCTCCGCAGCATGTGGGATCTTCCCGGACCAGGGCTCAAACCCATGTCCCCTGCAATGGCAGGAGGATTCTCAACCACTGCGCCACCAGGGAAGCCCTCTTCTCTGTTATTAATGATAATGGTGAATAAATTGTCTATGATCACAATTGATTATTTATTCACTCAACAGACCATAATGTGTACCCAGAATTTGCAAGAGATTATGCTGAATGCTAGTGCTTATCTTTATAAGTACTTGTAGTTCTCAGCACTTCCTGTTTCATACACTTGCAATTGCACTTTTATTTATATCTTTTCCTCTACATTGATGATACTCTCTATAGGGGAAAATATCATGTCTCTAATGTGCTAGATGAAGTCCTTGATAAAACATTGCTTAATGAAAGCATTCTCTGGAAACTAAACTACTGAGGACTAGGATATAATTTTCTAGTGCTAGAAGTCATAGTGTCTTTTTTTGAGCTCTCATGTATATCAGACATGGTGCTAGCATACTGCATGCATTCTCTCTAATCTTTCTGACAGCCTGGAAAATAGGTGTTATTATCACCTTCTACTACAGTTAGTAGGTGATGGAAGCATCACATCCTTTCCATTAAACCAGGCAATCTTAAACTTGATACATGGATTAGCTTTATAAAATGAGTGACCTGAATGTTTCTTAGATTGCCATGTTCAAATGTCAATGACCTCAGTGAGGCTTTGGTGGGAAATTGGACAAAAAGCAGTTCAAGGTTCAGCTCGCTGGTAAGAGTCCAGGACTTACATGTTCTCCCTGGATTAAATGGAGATTCCATAACTTCTTTTTAGCTTTTATCTTACTCAAATTTCCTGCAGCATTTGATAATATGAACTATACTTTCTGTTACAGAATAAAATTAACAAACTGTATTTAATAAAATTTTTCACAGTCTTATTTTTTAAAGAAAATGTGACTATTTAAATCTCTGCATCTTTCCCCTTCCCAGGAACAATGAAGGTACAATACTTTCTAGCTCCTTGGCTGATAGAAAAGATCAGAGATACAACAAATGCCAATGGGGTGGTGAGTTCACACAGGAAAATAGCATCTTCATACATTTCTCCCTGCTGCCTTCCTGATAGATCTGTGAATCTGTGTTTCTCTATCAAGTAACTATACTTCTATTCTGTATATACCCATCTCCAAGAAAGGGAGAGGGAGCCCAGGCTAATGACTTTATTTGGGTACTTTGAATGCTACCTCCCAATGTAATACAATGTACTAATTATGAGTTTGTCCTTTCCCCAAAGTTCTTTGAGGTGAGGTTTTCTTAATTTCCCTTACTAAAGTTCTCATTTTCTACTCAAGGTTGGTACCTTTTCTTCCAGAAAGGTCTATGTTAATGGTAGTTAGTTAGTTAGTGCTCAGCCCCATTAAATAACAGGGAGTATACAGCTATGTTTGCTTTACTGATGGGAGGCAAACTGGTACCCCAACCAAGCTGTTCGACCATGGCTTCTTCCTCCTCAGAGATCACAGAATTTGGGTGTCTCTACTGAGCTGGCAAAATGGTGCTAGATGAGACCTCACCTTTGTGGCCTCACAGTGTCTCCTCAGATTCTTGAGGTGCACCAGTACTTACTTTATACCTCTGTGCTATGATATGTAATTTCTCTTTATGGCTGCTGCTTGAAAACTGTTTGAAAACTGTTTGCTTTCTTCATCATAAACTAAGTAAAAAAAGGAACTTGAAATGTTCCTAACTCTTAGCTGATATCTTGATTTGTTCTATGTGTAGGACTGTATAGTATTTTTTAAGACCTGAAATTTTGGTGTCAACAGAAGGGAGTGAAAACGGAAATTAGGGACTCCTTATTCAGAAATTAGAATTTCATGACAATATCAGAACATTAAGGCAAGCACAGGACTCTATCAGAATGTATACACTACATACCTATGCAGTCAGCCTTGGTGTCTCTCTAGGTTGGGTTTCTTAAAAGCAAAGCCTGAGATTAGGAATAATATTCAAATGATTTAGAGGAGTATCCTTAAGAAAGGGTGTTTGAAGAAAACAATATAGAGTAGGAAGAAAATCTAGGCAAGAATGTATTCTCAGCTGAATACTGTTATGTCTAATGTCACAAGGAAAACTCTGGAGCGCAAATTTCTTCAGAGTTAGTCAAACCTTGAGGAAAAAGGGCAGGACTTTTCCAGCTTCATGTACCTGATCAATGCTAATTCTCCAGAGAAGAGAGTAACACCACAGCAGCTGGGACATGGTGCTAAGGCTAAGATAGGGTATCTGGATGGGGCAACAACATCTTTCACTAGTCTTTTCCTCCAATACCTGATACTTGACAAATCTCCTACGCCAATGTATTTAGATAGCAAACTAAAGAGAGACACACCAAGAAAATGTCACAGCTTGGCAAAGTATGGATTGCTCTGCCTTGATGATTTGAGCTGGATCTGAGAGCATTAACTAGCAGTAAAAGTCTAGGTTCTTATAAAAATTCAGTTTTCTATGTAGTGTCTTTTTCCATTCAGGCTGCTATAATAGAATACCATAGATTGAGTGACTTTTAAACAACAGAAATTTGTTTCTCTCAGTTCTGGAGGCTAGAAAGTCTAAGATCAAGGCATCAGCAGATTCAGTATTAGGGCCCGCTTCTTTGGTCACAGACTGTTGTCTTCTCACTGTATACTCACATGGCAGAAGGGATAATGGAGCTTTCTGGCTGGGGTCTTTTTTATAAGAGCAATAATCCTATTTATAAGGGCTTTGCCTTCATGACCTAGTCTCCTTTCAAAGGCCCCACCTCCAAGTATCATCACATTGGGATTAGCTTTCACATATGAATTTTAGAGAGATACAAAAATTCAGTCCATAGCATTCTGCCCTGATCCCCCCAAATTTATGTCCTTCTTACATGTGAAATACATTCATTCCATACCAAAACCCCAAAAGTCTTAACTTGTTCCAGCACCAACTTCTAAGTTCAAAATCACATCTAAATATCACCTCATCCTGAGGTGATTCAGGATGAGGCATTCATCCTGAGGCAAATTCCTCTCCAGCTGGAACCTGTGAAACCAAATATGTTATATGCTTTCAAAATACAATGGTGGGACAGACATAGGGCAGATATTCCTATTTCAAAATGGAGAAATAGGAAAGAAGAAAGGAATGACAGATCCTAATTAAGTCTAAAGCCTAACAGGAAAAATCCCACTAAATCTTAAATCTTGAGAATAATCCTCTTGGCTCAAGGCTCTGCTTCCCAGGCCCACTGGAGTGGCAATGTCCCCCCAATGGTTCAGTGAGATGGCCTCTCAGTGGCTCTCTATGGTGGCTCCACCCATGCCATGGTTCTCCACTGGGGTCCTGGGGCTCTCTGGACTGGGATCCCAAGCTCACAACTCTGCCAAGCATCCCTGTTCTTTGAAATCTAGATGGAGGCAGCCATATTCCCAGGGTCCATGCACTCGGACCTGTGTAGGGAGTGGCAGCCCTGATGACCTCTGATCCCCTTCAGCAACGTTCTTCCAGCCCCTGGCTTCTGTTGAGATGGTTAATTCCATACTAATATCCTTATCAAATGATCACTTGGCCACATCCTTAGTGTTCCCATTTTTTGCAATGTGAGTAAGCTGATAATTTTCTAAATCTTTAAGTTGTGCTTCCTTTTTGTTTAATAATTCTACCTTCAAGTAAGTTTTTCTTTTCTCCCAGTTCACTATAAGCAGTCAGGAGGAGCCAAGCCACATCTTCAATACATTGCTTAGATATCTCTTCAGCTAAATATCCAATTCCATAGTTCACAGCCTGTATTTTCCACAAAACACTGGAACACACCAATCAGCCAAGCTCTATGGCAATTTACAACAAGGATCCCCTTTCCTCCAATTTTCAATAACATGCCCCTTATTTCCATGTGAGACCTCATTGGAATGGCTTTACAATCCGTATTTTTACCAACATTCTGTTCATGATTACTTAGACTTTTTCTAAGAAGATTGAGGCTTTCTCTATAGTTCTCTTAACTTTCTGAGTCCTCACCAGAATTGCCTTTAAGAGTCCATCCACAGCAATGTGGTTTTTTTCTAGCATGCACCTCAAAACTCTTACAGCCTCTACCCATTACCCACTTTCAAAACTGCTTCCACATTTTTAGATATTTGTTATAGTAGTACCCCCACTTCTCAGTGCCAACTGCTGTCAGTTTGGTCTGCTGTAACAGAATACCATAGACTGGGTGGCTTAGAAACAACAGAAATTTATTTGTCATAGTTCTGGAGGCTGGGAAATCCAAGATCAAGGCACTGGGAAATTCTGTGTCTGCTGAGAACCTGCTTCCTGGTTCATAGAGGGCTGTCTTCTCCCTCTATGGTAGAAGGGGAAGAAGCTCTCTTAAGGTCTTTTTTTAAGGGCACTAATCCTATTTATGAGGGCTCCATTGTCATGACCTAATCACCTCCTAAAGCTTTTACATTCAAATTCCATCACATTGGGGATTAGGCTTAAAATATAAATTTTGGGGGAACTCAAATATTCAGTCTGAAACATAGTGATTTTAAAAATTACATCATTCCTTTCTGTTTCTCTTAGGTTCTTTCTCTAGAACTCAAATGATTTAACCCCCTCAATAAATAAAGTTATATTTGACTCTTTTTTTCTTTTATAGACCATCTGAATCTACACGATAGTTTAAAGCTTTCTATTGTACTCCAGCAAACTGAGCCTTATCACAGTCTACTTGTATTCTTAAAATCATAAATGACTTCTGAGAGTACACCTCATCTCTGCGCATCACCTTTTTTACAGGGTTATAGCCCTTGTTTCAAGGGGAAGTGTCTTTAATTCCAGTACTGGGTTTTTAAACAGGCAGTGTTGCAGTTATGTGCCGTAAGAGGATTGTTTAAAGTTTCAGAAGGACCCAATGATATAAAATAGATATGACTACCAATCCATCAGAGTATAAGGAATGTTGCTTTCTTTATCATTTAAAGACAAAACTTGGCAGCTCTGTTTCCACTGAATGGCCGAAAGTTAATGGAGTCAATTCAAGGTGATCTCTATCAAAGCAACCTTTGTCCTGTACAACTTTCCCCCGGTGGAGGGAAGCAGGCAAATGGTCTTGGTTAATTTCTGTCTCCAGTGTCAACAGTGGGAAGCCATTGATTTCAGTGTCTCAATAGCCGCTTCCAAGAAGTCACTGCTATATGTACCTCTTTCTAAACACCAGGCCTCCTTTGGGAAACTTCTACATAAGATCTGTCCAGCATCACCTTTTCCCAAATCTATATTTTAGCAGATGTGACCATACCACATTCCCCTATCTCCCAGTCGTATTTTCAAAATAGGTAGGCACTCCTCCAACTTCCCTTCCAATTTCTCACTCCTAAACTCCCACTCCTCCCTTCTCAATTTTTGCTCTTCTGATGAGCTTTTTCCAAAGCCATGAGCTTGTACAACCCAGGAGACAGAAGCCCATGGTTATTAACTTTCCAAGAAGCTGTAATCAACAAATGAGAAACAGTAGTCAGTGTTCCACATCCCACAAAGGGACAGCACCACAGCCTCTGGCCTTTCAAAAGAACAATTCTGAGGTGCATTCTACAAGGTTCTTCTGGGTGTTTCTACTGAGATTGAGCTCCAAGAGCAGTAACCAAATCAATTATACAAACTTTACTCGTTTTTCATCTTACCTTCTCTCTTTCTTCCCACTCCTTCACTTCTGCTCCTTGGAATAATTTTCCAAAGCCACCACTTGTTCACAAGTCCTTGTCTCAGGACTTGTTTTAGGGGAACCCAAATAAAGACAGTGTCTACTAGCAGTGGCCCTAGAAAACAGACCCTCTGAGCAGGATACTAAAACTGGATAACTCACCTGATATGACAAGACTCTACTGCTGAGGACTAGACAGGAAAGGAGTGAGATGCCAAGAGCTGAGTTGGCAAATTGCAGGTGAAATACCCTGAAACTTCCAGACTGGTAAAAGCAACTCCTTCACTCTTTTAAATAATATAAGGCTCTGCTTTTCTGGGGTTCATGTGACGACTTCAATTGAGTTGGATATCTTGCAAGATGATATGATGTCTTCTCAAATTCACTCATCACTCCCCTTCTGACCTCTAGAAATAACTGTGGTCAGGGTTCAGCAAGCTCAAGAAGGGAATTATGGTCCTTAATATTAGAGGAAATATTTTATTCTCTAAAACATTACAGAATATGTACCAGTAAAAGCTGGGAAAATATAATTGGGAATGAATCTTAAGAATGTAGGACCAAGGTATGAAAAAAATACAACAGGGGATGCTATTGACCTAGAAACACCATTGAAGAACTCAGCACTAAATATCCCAGCAATGCCATTTTGCAATGAATCTAAAGATGATTGTTTTGGCTCTTTGGGGTCTTTTGTGTTTCCATACAAATTGTGAAATTTTTGTTCTAATTCTATGAAAAATGCAATTGGTAATTTGATAGGGATTGCATTGAATCTGTAGATTGCCTTGGGTAATATAGTCATTTTCACAATATTGATTCTTCCAATCCAAGAACATGGTATAACTCTCTATCTGTTTGTGTCATCTTTTATTTCTTTCGTCAGTATCTTATAGTTTTCTGAGTACAGGTCTTTTGCCTCCTTAGGTAGGTTTATTCTTTTTGTTGCAATGGTAAATGGGATTGTTTCCTTAATTTCTCTTTCTGATCTTTCATTATTAGTGTATAGGAATGCAAGAGATTTCTGTGTATTAATTTTTTATCCTACAATTTGACCAAATTCATTGATGAGCTCTAGTAGTTTTCTGGTAGCATCTTTAGGGTTTTCTATGTATAGTATCATGTCATCTGCAGACAGTGACAGTTTTACTTCTTCTTTTCCAATTTTAATTTCTTTTTCTTCTCTGATTGCCATGGCTGGGACTTCCAAAACTATGTTGAATAATAGTGGCGAGAGTGGACATCCTTGTCTTGTTCCTGATCTTAGAGGAAATGCTTTCAGTTTTTCACCATTGAGAATGATGTTTGCTGTGGGTTTGTCATATATGGCCTTCATTATGTTGAATGTAAATAAACTCAAAATGGATTAAAGTCCTAAATGTAAGGCTGGATACTATAAAACTCTTAGAGTAAAACATAGGCAGAACAGTCTTTGACATAAATCACAGCAAGATCTTTTTTGATCCACCTCCTAGAGTACTGAAAATAAAAACAAGTGGGACCTAATTAAACTTAAAAGCTTTTGCACAGCAAAGGAAACCATAAACACAATAAAAAGACAACCCTAAGAATGGGAGAAAATATTTGCAAATGAAGCAACTGACAGGGATTAATCTCCAAAATATACAAACAGCTCATGCAGCTCAATATCAAAAAAAAAAAAAAAAAAAACCAACCAACCCAATTAAAAAATGAGTGAAAGATCTAAATAGACATTTCGCCAAAGAAGACATACATGTGGGCGAAAAAGCACATGAAAAGATGCTTCACATCACTAATTATTAGAGGAATGCAAATCAAAACTATAATGAGGTATCACCTCACACCACTCGGAACGGCCATCATCAAAAAGTCTACAAACAATAAGTGCTGGAGAGGGTGTGGAGAAAGGGAACCCTCCTACACTGTTGGTGGGAATGTAAATTGGTATAGCCACTATGGAAAACAGTATGGAGGTTCCTTAAAAAACTAAAAATAGAGCTACCATATGATCCAGCAATCCCACTCTGGGCATATATTCGGAGAAAACCATAATTCGGAAAGATACATGCACCCCAAAGTTCATTGCAGCACTATTTACAATAGCCAGGACATGGAAGCAACCTAAATGTCCATCATCAGAGGAATGGATAAAGAAGATGTGGTACATATATACAGTGGAATATTAGCCATAAAAAAGAACAAAATAATGCCATTTGCAGCAACATGGATGGACCTAGAGATTGTCATACTGAGTGAAGTAAGTCAGACACAGGAAGACAAATATCATATGATATCACTCATATGTGGAATCTAAAAAAATAAGGTACAAATGAACTTATTTACAGAACAGAAGTAGAGTCATGGATGTAGAAAACAAACTTATGGTTACCAGGGGATAGAAGGGGGAGGGAAAAATTGGGAGATTGGGACTGACATATACATACATATATAAAATAGATAACTAATAAGAACCTGCTGTATAGTACAGGGAACTCTACTCAGTACTCTGTAATGGCCTATATGGAAAAGAATCTAAAAAAATAGTGGATATATGTATATGTATAATTGATTCACTTTGCTGTACACCTGAAACTAACACAACATTCTAAATCAATTATACTCCAATAAAATTTTTAAAGAATTTTTAAACAGGAAAAAAAGAAAAATGCAAAAAAAAGAAAAAAAGATGATGTTCCTATAATGATGGGATTACTCCTTGAAGCTTGCTATGACAATGCTTGCAGCCTGATTGACAGTTTCTGAACATGCTGCTCAAGTCTCACCTCAAATGCCTTATCTTCCACTTTTCTGTCTCAGGGCTTTTCTCTGAAGCCATAAGAGTCAACTCAAATCAGATGAAGGGCAGCCTTCATGCACGTGTGAATTCCCACTGTGGGGACAACCCTCAACAAAGAGGGAAGGGTCATCAGTGGCTAAATGCTCCAATGTCCTGTCTTTAAAAGAGATCACCCTGAGGCACATTATACAGATTTCTCAGAGGGTCCCTAGTTGTGCTAAACCCCAGTGGCCACAGAGGTGACCAGCTCAACAACATGCCCTTCACTAGCCTTCCCTCATTCCCACTTTCACTTCCTTCTTTGAGTGGTCATCATCCAAAGAACATTGGCACCAAGGTCCTTAAATCAGGCTTTGCCTTGAGAGAACCTAAACTAAGATACGCCTTAACCATTTACATGATCCAAAGAAATAAATATGTCAGAAATAAAACTTACCTCCTTGTGAGTGAAGTTCAGTAAAAAAAAAAAAAAAAAATTCTGCAGTAAAATATAGCAGACAAATCTTTTCAAACCTTTAATATGAATTGATGAATTTTTCTCTTTTTACCCTAAGTAGTCAAATCAAAATTGTGGTAAGGAGAAAAACGATTTTATAGGATCAAAAGTATATCTGTTAAGTGGGCTTTAGGGGTCTTACTGGGGTAATGAAATTTTCTGCAACTAGATTATAATGATGGCTGTACAACTTAGTAAATTCACTAAATATCTTTGAACTGCACACTTAAAATGGAAGAATCCTATGGAATGTAAATTGTGTCACAATACAGTTAAAATCCAAACAATAGCCCATAAAGACAACAAATTAAAAACATACCAGATGTAGCGTCCAAACATGGGATTAGTTCCTTGACCAGGGGTCGAACCCATAC
The DNA here is from genome assembly GCF_009873245.2 of Balaenoptera musculus. NCBI lineage: Eukaryota > Metazoa > Chordata > Mammalia > Artiodactyla > Balaenopteridae > Balaenoptera > Balaenoptera musculus. The sequence goes on from NC_045788.1 coordinate 111,358,366, forward strand.
GCCTTGCAGTGGAAGCAAGGAGTCTTAACCACTGGACCACCAGGAAAGTCAACAGAAGATCTTCTTGATTTTTTTTTTTTTTAAGGACTCTTAACATATTAGATCAAGATTTCTTAAACTGAGATCAGAGAACCTCAGTGATCTTTTGACATATCTGTCCAAGGCATAATAGAGTTCAGGTTTGGGGGAGTTTCTTCATCATCTCTGTTGTTTGACCTGGCAAGAAAAATAATAATAATAAAAGGAAACCTTCTGTATTTGGCCTTAAGCAGACAGGCACAATATAATGCAGAAGCTCAGTTGTGGCAACGCTTGTTCCCTGAATTGTGGGAATGATTTAGATCCCAGCCAAGGAGAATACGTAAGTTTCCAGGTTCAGATAGAGTGCTGTGTGCAGAACCAGTAAGAATCAGGCATGATATAAGAACCAGAAAAACCCTTTGTAAGAGTTCTAAAGTTTAGTCCTCTGATATTTCTTTCTCATTGTGATTAAAAGCATCAAATCAGCTGGGTTCCAGAGAGACAAGTCATTCTAAATCTGAGGCAAATATCATAGGCACATTAAATTCATGTACATCAGAATTTTATTGTAGAGTTTTATACATTTGTTTTATAATTGTATAATATTTTTTAAAAAACAAAGACTTTAACTAGTTTCATCAAAACAAACTTTCCTCTTTAGGATAAGTAACATTTTCCTAAAATGTTTCCTTAAGTAATTGAAGTTTGGAAAAAAAACTGTACTATATATGCCATTGTATAAATGTCAGGGTAATTAATAATATGTGGTATAGTAATCCCCCAAATTTCAGGAACTTTGTAGAGTAAAAGTTTATTTTTCACTCACTGAGGCCCATTGGCTTTAACCCAAGTAATGATTCAGGGATAAAGACTCTTTTCATGCCATCTTCAACATGTGACTTTATAATTTCTCTGGCATCATCCTGCCAACAGATGGAGAGGAGAGAAATTAAGGAGGACCATGCAGGATGTTTAAGGCATCAGGACTGGAAGTGGCAAACATTTCTACAATGCAAATTCCATTGCTCTGAACTTAATCACAGAACCCTCCTCACTGCAGAGGAGGCAGGAAAATATAGCTGAGCTGTGTACCCAGGATGAAAACGAAAAAGATTTGCCAATCACATAGAATCCTCTCTACCACAGCCCATTAACTTGTGCAACTCACTCTATGGTCTACTATCCTCCCCAGAGAATCTCTCAGGTTGAAAGTCCTAGGAGTTCATGTTCAGACAAGTACAGCACACTCTTCCATGTAGACACAGCTGATTGGACAAGATTGCATGGGGACTCCTCTTGTTGAAGTCCCCACAGCTGCCTTGAGTCTACAAAGGCTTCTGGTAATTGTTCTGTAAAGTCCTGTTTGTTGGAATTTTCTTAGTTGTTTGTTTGGATGTGTATTTTTATAGTGAAGACACACAATTTGAAATAGATTAAACGAATCCTCATTCTTTGTTAAAATTCCTAGTTACAACAACTCTGCATCTGTCCTCATCTCTCCCTCTGGATACTCAACTGTAATTATCATAAGCCCTTTAAACTCTAAACATCTAAACTGAACTCATTTCTTTTTTTCACCTAACCTAACTCCTTTTGTAGGTTTTAATATTTTTCAGTGACAAGATCTTCTAAGCTCCTTGGACCAGAGACTAAAGTCAATTTTGACTGATCCTCTTCTTTGGAAATCATACACATGTATACCTCCTTGTTTCTCACTCAATCTCTTCTTTCCATTTGCTAAGCCATGCTTCTGGTTCTAGTGCTTATATCTACAGAAATCATCACTACCTCAATTCTTGCAAATCTATTTTACACACTGCTGGCCTGACTCTAGTAATGTTACCCCCAATTGAAAGTGTCTAACTTACTATCCAGTGCTCATCTAAAGATAGCCGTAATTGAGGGGAGTCTGGGGGAAAATGTATACATGTATATGTATGGCTGAGTCCCTTTGCTGTGCACCTGAAACTATCACATTGTTAATCGGCTATACTCCAATATAAAATAGAAACTTAAAAAAAAATAAAAATAAAAACACCCATAATAATCAGTTTAGAATTTAGAATCCTTCACAATAAAATTGTGACCTATCTTTTCTATTTCCTTCTGTTTTCCTAAATTAATTCTATGTTCCCTGTACATTGATCTATACCTATGTCGCTGGCATTCTATTTTAAGTCTGAATTATATCTTAGCTTCTAAAAGGTGGCTTTCTTTATTCACGTCCAGCCCAATTTAATATCTTGCTCCTTTAAAATATACTAATTTGCTTTTGCTTTTCTAAAAAATATTTGTGTACATTCATGTTTTGGATGTATTGTGTACATATTTAATTTTTCTTTCATTTTGTACTAAAGGTACTTCATCTGATCGGTGCCTTAAAGACAAAGCAGATGCTAAAAACTGCAGTATATTACTTTACGTGTGTTGAATGAATTAATGAGTAATCACACTGTTGATGAAACAAATTATTTCAGAAAAAAATCTTATCATTTTCTGTAAACATTTGCTTGAAAAACACAATTCTCTGCTGTGTACACCTTGAATAATGTTGCCTCAGAATCTTATACTTTTTTTCTTCTTGAGATAATACATGTATCTTAATATTCATCATGTATTCCTCCCTTTTCTATTCATCTCAGTCAAAGGATTCCTTCTCAAACTTTTCCTTCACGATAAAAATTAAGCTAAAAGTCCTGAATTATGACATATACATTATAGAATAATACAGTATATTGTATCAAATATAAAAGATTAAATGAAGAGAAAAATGAGGCATGGTAAAAATCCAGGATCCTCAATATCTACATTACTTGAAAGGATGTAAGATAATTATCAGAAATTTCACCAAAGTCACTTTGTCTAATTATGCTTTCTTTCTTTGGATTATCAGCATTCATTTATTATGATTACTTTCTTTGTGTTGACTTGTGATTTTTCTGCTTAATTACTTGTTTTGCAACAGTGTTCACCCACTGTTTTGTTGTAATGTGAATCACTTAGGAATCATTATCTAGTAAATACACTTTGACAGAGGAAACTGAAAAACTGCAATATAAAAATGCATTATAAATTTAAAAAATAATTTACAAATAAATGTTGGAAAACAATCGTTTTTGTGTGTGAGAGTAGTGTTGAAAGATAAACTGAGGCATATGAAAAACTTTAAGAGTTTATTCGAGCAAAAATCAATTCAAATGAGGCAGCGCCAAACCAGAAGTGCCTAGGGGCCTTGGGGAGAGGAGCCAGGGAAAAGACACACAGAGGAGATGAGGCTATAGCTGTGAGTTCCTGTGAGTCTATAGTTTTTTCAAAGTAAAAAGTTTAAAAAATAAAGTTATTTATGAAACAACTGTGTTATTCTCTACAGCTTTCTGGTATCAGTTAGTGGTTATGAAATGAGTTTCTGCGTGGACACCACATGCAAAAGCTCATGATTTGGAGAGTGTTCAAAGATTAAGAGAACAGATATTTTAGTAAAAAGAAAGGAAAATGATCAGTTTATAGTGACTTTTTTCAGTTGACTTATTTCTTCCATAGTGTCCTTCCTTTTCCAAAGCTATATATACTGAAGTCATTTTTGACATCGCTCCTGAGCTGTTGGAGATCAGGCCAGATTAGATGACAGAAATGCCATTTTCCATCCTCCTATCCTTCCTACCCATGCTGCACATAATTCACCTCCCTCATTTGAAGCAGAGGTTATATGCTGTGCAAGTACCAGAGAAAATGACCCTTAGGGTGAATTACACGATATGTCTTCAGATACCTTTGTACTCAGCTACAACACTCCTCCAGGTCAGAAGTGATGTCTGTTTCTGTGTCATCTCAAATGTTCCTAATGCTGCTGGACCTCACTTTTCACATTTTGAAAGATAGACATATTAGAAACAGGGATGTTATAGCTAGATATTAAAACACACATTCACACTGGCAAATAAAACTGAATATAAAATTGGTTTATAGAGTGTAAAACTCCCTGTTGATCTTAGCAGCTTTAATTATGCATGGCTTTCGCAGGCCTCCCAGCAACAGATGTAACTTCTTGTTGCCATTGCTTCTGAGATATAAAGACTCTAATTGTCACGCAATAAAGCATAAATTTTAAATTAATTTTTTCAAACATGGAAAGTAAAAGAGCAGTAGAAATGAGCATTTAATTTTGATTGTTTAGGTCCTAATCTGGAAAAAAAAATAGCCTATTTGTTTCATAGTGATTGTTCCTATTTGGTGCTTGTCACATAAGAAATAATAGTAGTTATGGTTCAGATGCCACTAATTATGTCCCCGAAATGGATATTGTATGTATCAGTTGCCTTAATAATCTCGCAAGTATCTCACATTTGAAGTGGAGGCTATCCCCTAAAGTTATCAAGAGGATTAATTAGTCTTTGCACTATTGTGTAAATAAATGATATTATTAGCTAAATGTTTAATAATGAGCCTTAATGCACTTACTCTTTAGTGTAGTCCTTACTGTTCAGGGACTTCAATCAGTGACAACTCTGTTGAATTCTCAACAGCCATCCACAGCGGTAGTGCTAATTTATAACTGGTATGTTAGTATGTTGGAATCCTTATCACTAAATTCAAGTATAGAACTAACCCTGGAGGAAATCATGGAGGGATATGTGAGCTATTAAATTCTCCATACCTGAAATCTCGCTCTTGTTTCTTCTGTTTGTTATTTGCTTGCTTTTTAGGCATGAATAACAGAGTCTTATGCTTTAACTGTAACAATATTAGAGCCTTTTTTAATGTAACAAATTCACCTGCCTTAGGGAGTGTGCCCTCAAAAGATTTTATGCAAATCTTCTACAAAGAGAAAGATCAAATTAAAGGAATTGATAGATACCCCTTAAAGACTTTGCTTAGAGTGGTCGTGTTATTACTGACTGATGTACCTGGGAAACAGTCAAGAAGCTGTCAGTTCAACATTTTTTTGTTTGTGATGTTGAATAAATATGGGCTGACTGCCTTTATAACGAGTGTATCTAATGCACTATCTGCAGAAAATTCAATGTATAATCAACATCATGATCAGAGAATTTGTGTTTGTATGAATTTCTACACTATAAGCATCACCTTGGGGAAAATGCTTCTGGTTGTTACTTATGTATGTTACCTCCATGTTTTCCTTTAATTCAGGGTCTAATGAAATATTAATAGATTGAAAGGTGATTATGTTTTAAAATTTAAATTCTAACTAGTATAATGGAGTTATTCATGAAATAAATGCATACTTTTAATTGTTAATATTTAGTTCAAATTAGAAAATGTGCCATCATCTAACTTTAAAAATCTTTTAAGCAGGCTGTGGTAGTGGATTATACTATACCCCATTTCTTAATCTATTCTATTAAGTGTCATAAGAGCTAATCATTTAACATCTATTGTTTTCAGATACTATTTAAGCATCTTGTGTGTGTTAATTGTCACAAAGCTTGCTTTTTCACAAAGCTTGAAGATCTGAGTAACTGACTTGCCCAAGGTTATTCAGCTAGTAAAGGACGAGGTGGGGCTTTCATCCAGACAGGAGGTTCCATGATATGTGTACTTAATCACAATAACATACTGCTGATAGACCTGGCCATTATAGTAATTATCTTTATAGCTGATATTTACTGAAAAATTATAGTATATAGAAGGATCATTGCTCAGAATTATGTGCAGATTTTCTCACTTCATCTTCACTACAAATTGATGAAGTAGTTTCAGTTATTATAATCATTTTACAGTTAGGAAAATTGAGGGTTATGCAGATTATGTAATTTGCACAAGGTCTCAGCATCCTAATCACTAACTTTACTCTACTGTTGTGGTATTTACCTATACTTAGACTACTAATCATGCTATGATACTGCATATAATTATAAATTAGTTCACTAATTCAGGCGGCCTATGTTACATATGTGTCAAACAATGAGAATACAATAGTGAATGAAGGTGAATCCCTGATGCAGATGTGTGTTCATCTTCTCAGTCACTATCTTTTTACAATTAGTACTCTACAGAAATAAATGTGCTACGGGAGAACAAAGGAAGGAGTGATTTATTTTGTTGAAGAGATCAGGTAGTTCCCCTTTGAGAGATAACAGCTGGTCTGGAGTTCATATCATGGATTTCATGAGTGAAAGTACGGATTTGTTGATAACTGGTAGTGCGGGGAGTGAGAGGATGTGAACATGGGCCAGAGAATGACAGCACATGGTGTGCTGGCATGATAAACGGTATTTCTATGATATTACTGTAAACAGTGAGAAGATGTGTGATGAGAATAAAGCTAGAAAGGGAGACTGGGGCCAAGCTGAGCACATTTCAGCTATGATAAGCAATAGTGAGTTGTATGTGATAGGCAGTAGTAAAACATCAAAAGCTTTTTTTATGGAATAGAGTAATGCAATTCCAATTGTCAAATCTTTGTCAGTCTTAGAGACAAGTGTATGCAACATCATGGGATCAGTGGGAGGGGGAAGAGAATAAGATATGTTGAGATCAGATTGTCCTTGAAAACTTAACCTGGCACAGAGATATAGAGGCATACGTGGGAATTTTTTCCTATTATGTATTTTTTTGTATTTTATTAAAGGATGAGAATTATTACTTAGAAAATCTATAACCTAGAAATGACATGCCAAATTTAAACACAACAAATATTCTTAGTAGAAAATAATAGAGGAAAGGAAATGGGCAGAAAAAGAAATATAGAAATATAAAAGAAGTATAGAAATATAAAATTAGCAATCAAGAAAAAATACACTTATCTACTTAAATGCTTGTTTCTGTAACTTATCTTGAGACCTTAACAGATATTCACAAATCCCTTTGCCACTAATCACCCCACGTACATTTTCCCTTGGCCAGCACTTCAGCTAGTTGAGGTTATTCTCCTGGTGGGGTAAAGAATTTGAAAGCTTAGTGACCCTTGCTCCATCCAGTTGTGATAGGCTTTCTATAATGTTTACTACTGAAATGAAAGTTTTAAGAGAAACCCCCAGAAAATTCTATGGATTACACATGGGCCTCCTTCTTATCTTAGGTAGCAACAACCTGATGTTTCCTTGATAATCAAGATCAATTACACCAGAAATTATCTTCTTTACCTGGTGTTTAAATAGTATGAAAAGACTTAAATGGCCAGGTGGCCATCTTAACTTTCAGTTCAAGGGAACTACTTTTCAAAACTCAAACTTGTGGAAATTTGATATAATAGTGAAAAAAAAAATTAGTTCCAATGAATCCTGCTGTCTTCTGAACCAGTATATTTTGGCTTAGATGAAACAGCATGAAATAAGACCACTTCCTATAAGACAATGCCCTAACCATAATAAACTCCTAGTAAGCGATTTCAGCATTTTATCAAGCCAACTGCTTTGGGTTAATGAGGTACATGGTAAGATAAAAAATTCCATTTGCTATACTTTTTTTGATGCACTTTGTTGCTATAAAATGAATTATTTAATAAGAAGAAATATAGTTTACCTTACTATGGTCGTGGATAAGGCATTCAAGTAATTCACTGAGGATGAGGAGGAAAAATCATTGCATAGATCATTGTGGATAATTAGAAAATATTTTGAGCTGAACAAAATTAAAACTATAACATCAAATTTTATGGTATGCAGCTAAAGCAATGCTTAAGGGAAAATTTCTATGATTAAGTGCTTATATTAGAAAAGAAGAAAGGTCTCAAACCAATAATAATCTTAGCTTCCTCCTTACAAAACTAGTAAAGAAGAACAAAGTAAATCTAAGTATGCAGAATGAAGGAAATAATGAAGATGGGAGTAGAAATAAAATTGAAAAGAGGAAAACAATAGAGAAAATCAAGGAAACCTAAAGCTGGTTCTTTGAAAAAAAAATAAAAAAAGATGGGTGAAATCCAACAAAACTGGAAAAACAAGACACAAATTAGCAATATGAGACATGAAAGACATGCTACTACAGACTGAAGACATCAAAATTATGTAAAGGAAATGAAGTAATTCTTAAAAAAACAAAAGAACACAAATAATCACAACTAAAGATGAAATAAAAAACCAGAACAGCTCTATATCTAGAAATGAGCTGAATTTGTCACTCACTTAAAATCTTCCTCAATAGCCTGCCAAAGAATTTTCCAGGAGGGCTATACCTCTTAGTCTCACTGATTCTGGGTACAATGTATAATCATGCTCCTCCCCCAAGAGTAGTTGCTTTTCAAGTGTGTTTGTTTCCTTTTCTTTTGTTTTTAAACTTTTTTAAAAATTGAGTAAAAGATTCTTTAAATTCTATAGTGCTTTACAATTTTCAGAAGTGTTTCCTTTTCTTTTTTGTTTTCCTCCTGATTGAACTCTTCAGCTATCTGCTTGAAGTTTTCACCAGTGCCCTAAGGGCAGTAGCCCTTGTTAACATTTCCCCCGCACCTTCAGGCTTCTGCTCTGTAGTGTAGACTGGAAGAAAATTCCTGGTGGAGCTTTTTGCCCCTCAAGAGCTGTTGCTCTCCTTTACAAGTCTGCACCACAGTGAAGATTACTGGCCTCTTTCCAAGTCTTTCCACATCTTTAGTGTTTGTGGAGAAAGCTGTCAAGAAGTTAATGAATTCTCCCAATTACTGCAGCATCAGAGGTTTCATCCTGCTCTGCCTGCTCTCACTCAAGTCTTCACCCCGTGTCAGATTTTCTAGCTCAGCTCTTACGGGCTCTGTCTCTCTGTCTCTCTCTCTGTCTCTCTCTCTCTCTCTGCAGGCACCATCTTTCTTTAGATTTTGGGCCAGTTGGTAACTCTGTAAATGCAGATTCCCAAGGGGTTAAAAACATTGAAAAAGTCAGTCCAACTCTTTCTTTCAGTGTGTGAAAGACCCTGCTTCCATAATTCTATATCCTGGGGTGAAAATCTGAGATTGAACCTCTTTCTTTTATTAGCATATTTTGTAGATCTTTTACCGGTGACCACAAATCTTCTTCATTTTGCTGTACTATAGAGTATTTCTTAATATGGATTTAGAGCATATCATGTAACCAATTCCTAATCTATGGTCACAAATTTTAAGTTTTTAAGTCAAGCGTTGCTTCTATAGAAGTCTCTAAAATATAGCTGTGTGATTATTTCAATAGGATAAATACATGAACTCGAAGTGGTGGTACAAACAATCTGAGTTATCTTTCTAAAACACAAGTCTAATCATACATCTCCCACATTAGAGTCCTCTGATTTTTTTCTCCTTAGGCAAATCAAAATACCTTTATCATTTCCTTCAACTTACTTCTAGAATTTCAATCTCCTATTCTACCTACAGTTTTACCCCTTCAGGGATATAAAATTACTCAATTTTTTTTTTTTTTCTGACAGCAAGAACTCTTCAAACCTATGATGTAATATAATTTTTATCCTACAGAGATTCCCTCATAGAAATTTGATTCTGCATTATGCTTATTGTTTTTATTGTGAATAGACATAAGAGACAACTAGATGAAAAATCTAAGTCTAATACGTTGTGATACTGCTGTTAAAGGCATGTCCATTAGTCTGTTCAAAAAAATTTACATAATGAATTTATCTTTACATTTAGAGCCAGTAAAAGTGTGTTTTCCCTTTCCTTATGAATTTATTTACTTCCTTTTATTAGATAATGAGAACATTATAACAACTGTTCTGTTTCTGTTTTGATTTACTGGAAGCTTTAGTCAAATTTTGTGTTCCAAGTTAGAATGTAAGCCTAATTTTTTTTGTTTTTCAGAGTAAAAAATTGGTCTATAACTTTTTTTTTTATTGGAGTATAGATGCTTTACAATGTTGTGTTAGTTTCTGCTGTACAGCAAAGTGAATCAGCCACACGTATACATTTATCCCCTCTTCCTTGAATTTCCTTCCCATTTAGGTCAACACAGAGCAATTGAGTAGAGTTCCATGTGCTATACAGTCTGTTCTCATTAGTTATCTATTTTATACATAGTAGTGTATATATGTCAATCCCAATCTCCCAATTCATCCCACCCCCGCTTCCCCCCTTGATATCTGTACATTTGTTCTCTACGTCTGTGTCTCTATTTCTGCTTTGCAAATAAGTTCATCTATACCATTTTTCTAGATTCCACATATATGCATTAATATACGTTATTTGTTTTTCTCTTTCTGACTTACTTCACCCTGTATGACAGTCTCTAGGTCCAGCCATACCAGCCTAATTTTATTGCTACATCTTTCTATAAGTTTATTGACCAATTATAATATTCAAGGTACTATGCTAATTATAATACATATAAGAGGGAAAAAGATTGTTCTTGTGCTGCTTACTTACAGTAATTTTTGGGAAAAATTGGCTAAAAATTTCAAGCAATGGAATATAACATAATGCAAAGAGTTCAGGAAAATGGATTACTATCACCTGGAGGAGGTTTTAGAAATGTTAAGAGTTTCCATGCTTCATAGTATATAAATTAAGGAGAAGTTAGGTTTAGGAATAAGAAACATTAGGATGTGAGTACCTGCAAGGCATGTGAGAAGAACAGTGAGAAAGCTTTTCATTCTTATAAATAGAAAATTTAATAAAATATACTTTGGCTTTGGATAAAATTGATAGAAATTATTAGTCATAAAAAAACTTTAAGACCAAGATTTTATAAAGTCAAATGTGAATTATCAGAGCACTGGGCTAAAAATGATCAGTAAATCAATGTAGAACATTTCTATTCCAATGATTATGAAAGACTTGGGAAAAAGGACAAAATATGGATAAAAGACCTCACTTTAAATGTATAAGATTCTGGACTTACCTGGTGGTGCAGTGGTTAAGAGTCTGTCTGCCAATGCAGGGGACACAGTTCTGAGCCCTGGTCCAGGAAGATCCCACACGCCGCAGAGCAACTAAGCCCTTGCGCCACAATTGAAGCCTGCGCGCCTAGAGCCCGTGTTCCACGACAAGAGAAGCCACCGCAATGAGAAGCCCGTGCACCGCAAAGAAGAGTATCCCCTGCTCTCTGCAACTAGAGAAAGCCCACACGCAGCAATGAAGACCCAGCGCAGCCAAAAATACATACATACATACATACATACATACATAAATTTATTTAAAAAAAAGGAAATGAGAGTTTAAAAAAATGCATAAGATTCTGATTCTTATCTTTAATAAGGAAAAAGCAAGAGTCTCTACTTCCTAAGGTCCTTCCTAAAGTGATTCAATGCAAATTATTACTTTAAATAATTTTTTAAATATTAAAAATACTCATGTAATCTCTGAATCTAAACAATCTGGAAACATGTAAAATATATTTGCTCTTTCAGTCTATAGAATGAATGTGTTTGGTATGTGAAAAGTAATTTATGAATCAAATAGTATATGTGTTAAATCAGACCCTCACTTAATCAAGTATGTGGATCTTAATTAAGAAACGGATTCCTTAAGTCCCCTTGCAGATTGCATTTAAGAGAGTGTTTTACAGACTCAAACACAAAGACAATGAAGGAGAGCAGAATACAACTCTCCAGAATATGCCACTTTGGTATGTAGATTATTTCAAGCTGAAGACAATTTGGGCCCAGCAGACTCAGGAAAACTTTTACCTCTACCTTAACTGCCTCAAAGAATTTTGATGGGGCCTAGCGCAGAGACAGAACTATTACCAGAGATAACATTTTTATCTGAAAGAATTACCTGCATGGCCAGGCAAACATCTGATTACCAAATATCTGCTCTTCTTACTGTCCTTTTTTTTTTTTTTTAACTTTTTATTTTATATTGGAATATAGTTGAATAGCAATGTTGTGTTAGTTTCAAGTGTACAGCAAAGTGTTTCAGTTATACATATACATGTACCTATTCTTTTTCAAACACTTTTCCCATTTAGGTTGTTACATAATACTGAGCAGAGTTCTCTGTGCTGTACAGTAGGTCCTTGTTAGTTATTCATTTAAAATATAGCAGTGAGGGGGCTTCCCTGGTGGCGCAGTGGTTGAGAATCTGCCTGCCGATGCAGGGGACACGGGTTCGAGCCCTGGTCTGGGAAGATCCCACATGCCGCGGAGCAACTGGGCCCGTGAGCCACAACTACTGAGCCTGCGCGTCTGGAGCCTGTGCTCCGCAACAAGAGAGGCCGCGATAGTGAGAGGCCCGCGCACAGCGATGAAGAGTGGCCCCCGCTCTCCACAACTAGAGAAAGCCCTCGCACAGAAACGAAGACCCAACACAGCCATAAATAAATAAATAAATAAAATTAAAAAAAAAAAAAAAAAAAAAAAAATATAGCAGTGAGTGAACTTATGGCTACCATGGGGGAGAGGTCGGGGAGAGGATAAGGAGTTTGGGATTGACATGTACATACTTCTTACTGTCCTTTGAATTACCCTCCTTCCCTTTGAAGCTGTAGGCCCCTATCCCACTACTTAGCTCAGAGTGGCATATAAGCCTTAGTTGCCTGAGTGCCTTTGAGTCTCACATTTTTATGGGGCTCCCATGTGTACAAAATTTGTTTTTCTCCTATTAATCTGTTTTGTCAATTTAATTATTCGACCCACCAAAGAACCTTGAAGGGAAGAAGAAAAAGAAGTTTCTGCCTTTACAGCAGCACAATGCTTTTATTTATTGATTGATTTATTGTTCGCTCCAAATTATGAAGTATGAGAAAATGTATAACTGTGAATTAGGTGACTGGTGTTAGACCTGAGAACCCCAGGATGGGATCCTTGGATTTCTCTTATAGGGAGTAGAAAGTGAGAGGATGTTCAACAGAAGTATGACATTGGAGACTGAACATATTTACATCTTTCCTATTTTAGCTTGAATAGGTAAGAGGGTCATTCTTAGGGTCATAGTTAAGATAAAAGCAAGTAATGGCCTAAGTTTGAGAAGTTGCATAAGAAAAACAAATGAAGGAAAAATTGCCATAAATACATCATGAGTGAGATGCAGGTTAATGTAAGATCTAATTTCTAATAGAAAATCAGGATATATACTGATTTTCAGCAAAAATTTACTCTTTCTGTGCAATTGTCTGGAAGTGAATAGTAGTGAAGTGAATAGTAGCTGCCTACTTTAGAATGGCAAAAATGTTATTTGACCATAATCCTTACTACTGCCTGTTGCATACCAGATTTTCTTTGTTCATTTTTATTATTTTACATCAATTGTACTAGTTTTCCTGTCCCTTTTGGTGCATGACTTTGCTGCCCCTGGTTTAAAGACATCCTTGTGGATAGTAAAAACAAAACAAAACAAAACAAAACCCTCGTGTCAAAGTGACATAATCTGTTCCATATATTCAAAATGGAACTAATGAAATACTCTAAAAGAAATAGTTTACGAGACACAAATGTAGGTTTTCTTAATTATAAGTATATAAACTGTTCACTAACCTAGATTTTACATAATACATTAAAATGCTCAACATGTTGGAAGTGCCTACTTTGGAATAGGTGCTGGGCTAGATTCCAATCCATAGATATATAAAAGAAATTCTCTGACTTTGATGGTTTTGGGGCTGTAGAAGTAAGAAGCTCATGCAAACAAAATATAAGGGCTGAGAGAGGAGTGTTATGGAAACCTGGTGAAGAAGGCAGCTTATTATGCATAAATGAGCATGTGGTTTGGGGCAGGGATTTAGGTGAAGATGCCCCAAAAGCAAGGCTTCGTAGAGAAAGGGATACTTAAGCTATATTCAAGAACTGTAATTTTAAAGAACACAAGAAAGAGTAGAGCAATTTGGGCAAAGAGAAAACTAGTGTTCCCTCATGCATTGGTGTTAAACCCACAATGATAAGGTGGCTGTGGTGATATTTATGCCTCACACAGATTAAGACATTGAAAAATAAAATTATCAATTTGCAAACTGTTCTTTATTTACTCTTTATAATAGCAAGAGTTCTGGTTTTAATGATTATTTTCCCTGAACATTATTTTATGATTCTGATTAATTTTCTTGATCATTTTAAGGATTCTCCAAACCTATTTGCACAAATAGCCTTTTTGGAAGAATCAGTAGAAAACACTTGTTAAATAAAAGCCAAATGTCTTAGTCTCTTTCTTTAAGCTTCTTAGTAAAAAACAACAACATTGTCCTACCTCTCTTCAGAAATTGTTAAGTGTTTAACTTTGTTGCATAAATAACAAAGTTATTTCAATTTTTAATGAGATTCTTATTTAAAATAGAAGACATGGTAGGAGAGAAAAAATAACATTTTATAACATATTTTAAAATCTATTTTACCTTCATCTGTATTTTGAATATTAATACAAGCTTTAGTTTGCAAAGCAATGCATTTTACAGATACACTCTCTCCCAATTTTCTTTTTTCAGGTAAGTCACGGAGGAAAAAACTCAAAACTAAAATGTCTTTTACTAATTTTTTGAACTGTTATTTCTTTCTTTTGGTTATATTGAAATTCATTAAAGTAATTCTGCTAGAGGGTTTGGCAGAGCTAACATCAGGCTTTAATTTATCCATGTAAGTTTTTTAAAGAATTTTTCTGTTCTTTGGCTAAGAACTGACATTTTATGTATGATTAAAAGTTAATGTGCTTTAGTTTGGAATGAGAACTGTTGAACATATTGTGTGAAAACAGATTTATGTCATAAAATGTCTCAAATGAAAAAATTGGCGGTGTCATGCTTCTTCTCTTAATGTTTTTATTCTGTTTTCTCTTTAGTACTTGCTCTGGCTCTGTCTCTAGAGATGTGAATACTTAAATTGGATAAATTCAATTACCCCTCAATGCCTCTTTTGTTTTTCAAAAAACTAATTAGAAGTTATTGAGTAAAAAACTGTTAGTGGTTTCAAAATTTATTAGCGTTGTGGAATGTAAAACACTGTTGGACACATAAACCTTCTGACTTCAAATCTATACATGTATATGTTATTCATTGAAGCAAACATATTTATTATAAGAATGGTAAATATAAATCTAAATACTTCAAGGATTAACTGAGGTGAATCTAAGGATGGAAGTAAGATAAGTTTAGGCAGAAGCAGCATTGGAATAATAAGTTCTAGTTACCATTTGTAACATTTGTTGAATTCTTAGTATATAAGAGGTACAGTACCAGAGTCTGGGAATATAATCAAGCATAATTCTTGCACTCATCGAGCATAACATCAAATGGAAGAGACTGAGTACAAAAAATATTTTAGGCACGTGACTCCTCCCTGGTTTTATAATGGAAGCATGAAAGCTCTGTTTCCTTCTTCAGGGAATGGATACATTAAAATGCCTACAAAAGACGCAGGTCTCAGGAATCAAGACCAGCATGGAGATGTTTTAAAGGTTAGGCATTTGTGACACATATAAAAGATGTTAAAACTCCCCTTGTTTAAGGGAGCCCAGACCTCTAAAACACTAAAGCCTAGCTCTGGTGTGTTTTTTAGAATAATTTTTTGAAGTTGTCTTCCTATGGAAATAAATACTATATTATTAATGTATCATAATTGTCATTTTTGATAGATATATAAAGTAAATGTATAGAGAATGATTACACTATATAATGAGAAAGAAACCTAATCCAGGTTGAGGTGATAATGAAGATTCCTGATGAAGTGCTATTTAATCTAAATCTTACAGAATTAAGAAGAATTTGCTTAATACTGAATAGGAAGAAGACATGTCAAGAGGAAATTAGCCTTAGAGAAGATCCTGAGTAAAATGAAATCTTGTGCTTTGGAAGGACTGATAGAAGACCATAGACCATATTGATAGAAAGAGAAAGGATTGGGGGAGTAGGCAGAAGAGAGATGGCAAGCCAGTATGTGTGTGTGTGTGTGTGTGTGTGTGTGTGTGTGTGCATGTGTGTGTATGTAAACATTTATGTATATTTAAAAATAGGAAGGGGAAGCTGCTGAAAGATTTTAGGCACTGGCGTGAGATGATCACATTTACATTGTGAACAGATCTCCTGCTTGCTGTTTGAGGAATGGATTAGAAGGGTTTACAAAAGATGTGAGGACATTAGAAAGGAAGCCAAAACTGTGGATGATAGTCTCAGACTGAAGAGAAGTAGATGGATTTGAAAAAATATATTTAGAAAGTAAAAATGATAGATTTTGATGATGATTGCATATAGGAGACAGAGGGAGGCCACTGTCAAGGATTCTACTTATAAATCAAATAAAGAATAGACCTTCTGTAATATAATCTAGGGGGAAAAGTCCCATTGTAAATTTTGCCTAACATAGGCATATCTCACTTTGACAAAAAAATCAAATCAAGTAAGCCTCAAAATCAAAACTAGGATGTGGTTCTCAGTCCCTATAATATACCTTAGTTGCTATTAGAAAATGACCTGGTTATGTTGCCTAGTCATAAAATTGAATACACTATTTAAAAAAAATAAGAACTATAGAAAAAAATTCCAATGGGCCCACACATATACATACACTTCTTTTAGATTCTCTGCTAGCAAATAAACTTTTTCCCAATTTATTGAGGTGGCTTTTCAGCACAAACAAAACAAACCAAAGATACAAAAACCAGTTATAAAGAATTTTTTATTGCATCTCTAGCAAGATGACGTAAAGGGATTTTACAATATCCTCTAGTCTAGTCAGCTTCCTTCAGGCATGTGCCATATTATAATGTCGATGTCTTATTCGTTTCTACATACCCAGTGCCCTAGGTACTCCTGGCCCCATTTGTGTGGACTATCGACTGAGGTCTGTGTGAATATGAAATAACTTGCTTAAGGTCATGAGACTGAT
This sequence comes from Balaenoptera musculus, assembly GCF_009873245.2. Lineage (NCBI taxonomy): Eukaryota > Metazoa > Chordata > Mammalia > Artiodactyla > Balaenopteridae > Balaenoptera > Balaenoptera musculus. Next base: position 111,375,049 of record NC_045788.1, read on the forward strand.
GAGAAAAACAAAGAAAAAGAAAATCAGGCTTTTTGTCTCCTTTCTCTTAGTGTGATATTCTTTCTGCTGGGCTTACCTCATGTCTTGAAACCAACTTGACTTTCCCTCCCCAGTCAGCCAACACTTATTGCTATAGACAGGTCCCTGGGACCTCAGGTTATTCAGAAACTACTTCTTGGAATGATAGCTTGGTCCCTGTTTGCCTTATTGCAAACTGGTTCTTCATCTCTTCTGGTCTTCATTTTGCCTCATCTAACCAATACCTCATTTGTACTCCTAGGAATCTGAAGATTAACTAGTGTTTTATAGTTACAAGGTCTTGAAAGTTTAATATAAAGACTATCCTTTCTTTCAGTAGCTATTTGCCCCCTGCTCCTCAGATGAGCCCACAGTCTGATTTAGCCCAATTTACAATTGGCTGTTCCTGGCAAGGGCTAATGTGTTCAACTGGGCCCCTCTCTCTACCACACTTTGGTCCCTGCCTCAGAAATGGAAAATCTATTACTGCCCAGAACATTTTGAAGCAGAATATTAGAATGCTGATGACAATTGGATTAAGAACCACCTGAATAAAAGAATAAAGGAAAAAATTCTTTTATGGACTTGAAGTACAACATATTTAGGTTAGAATCTATAGTATACTCCTCCAATTTATGAAGTGTACAATATGTAGTGATTCCCAATCTTTCAGTAAACAAGCATATTCTTTTTGGTAGACTGCCTTCTTTCTCTCTAAGAACTTTCTTACAAACCCAGAACTTGTTTTGGACTCTCTTTTTGTTTTTGGTTGCTAATTAATACCTGCTGAGATCTTAACTGGTAATTCAGATAGAAATTGATGATGCCTCAGAATATGACTAATCCAATCCAGGAAATATGTGCATTTTAAAAAGAAACATTAGATTTTATAAGACGAAGTCAAGCATTGGGTTTCTAACCAAATAGGCTGTGATTTTTAGGCAGGGGGAAATTTTCTTGTTTATCCATAGATTTTATTTGCACTTTTTTAGTCTTAAACTAGACAGGTAAATGTTGTGATTATTGGAGGGCAATGTCAGACTTCCTTAAGGATATTTCTATAGGTTAGGTAAAAAAGTTTTCAGAAAGAAACTAAAGTTTGTATACAGAAAGAGGAAATTTCTGAAAAGTTTTTAATGGCTGTTGTATGATAATGTTTCATTTATGAGAGTTTCCTGTAGGGGAAAAGTAAATCCAAAAATAAGGACTTGGAGTGTAACAGTTCTGTACTACTGGTAGCAATCTTAAATAAAAATATGCAGTTGATGGAAAATAGAATTGCCTCAATTCTAAACTGTTGTTCTGCATATGCTAAATCTTTTAAGGTTATCATAAAATTATGTGCCATATTTTCATGTCTCTCCCCCCCCGCCCAAAATGAAATGTTTTCAACCAATTCTGTTAACATATCACAGTTTAAAATAAAAGGCCTGATCACTCTGAACTGGATTTCAAGCACCTAAACATTAGAGTCATTCACTACCTTTAGTAATGTAAGGAGACTTGATCCAACATAATTTTTCCTTTTCTAAGGTAACATTTCCTATTCCATTCGTTACTGCATTGTCTAGCTCAAAAACTCCTCTAAAAGCTGGCACCATTATGCCCTGCCAACACAATTCTTAGTGATCTCAAGCACTTAACAGAACATCCTGAAATCACACCATACTCACATCCACTCCATGCCTTTACGTTGTTTTTCACCACAATGTTCATCACTGCCCCAGTCTTACCTTCTATATAAAAGCTAGGGTTCTAGGTCAGTAACTCTCAACCCAGAAGAAACTGAAACAGGTGAAACCTGAATGATACTTGATAAATAAGTAAATGAAGCCTTCCTCAACTGTTCACTTGCTGCTGACCTGTCCATCCTTGAAGATCTAAAATCTAATTTTATATCTAATGGTATAACTTCTTACAAAATGAGTCTTTCATGCCAGTTATCATATCCTGTAATGTTTATCTTTCTTTTTTGATAGAGGACATTGTTTTATACTTCTTTTGTATACCCTACATAACCTACCACAATGTTGGATGTTTTTGGTAAGTTGTCATTGATCAATATGTAGAATATGGATATGACTTTAAGACATGTGATCCAGTACAATGATCCTCTTTGTGCCTAGTTGTACACTAAACTCCAAGACAAGTTAAGACATATAAAATATGCTCCCTTTACTTATAGAAAATATATTTAATTGGAAATGTCAAATATATAGAAGATAGGGACTAATATAGTCATTTTATTTTTTAGTACTTTCAATTTACTTAGAAAACACTCAGAAATGTTATTATATTTAATGAATAAAACTACTCTAATAAAAATAATTTGAAAGTAATTTTACACATTAATACACTGAGTTTTTAAAGGTAAGCAACTTTAATAATTTCACAAAGGATTTCTAATTCATTTCAAGGAAGTTTTATTTTTCTCTTCTAGAGGAGCTATAATCCTAGAGGGTTAATTTGTACTAGACTTTTGCTTTAATAGAAATGATCTAGGACTATACATATGTATTTTCTCATTTTCTAGGATTAGAATTCTAATCCTCATGGTAGCTTGCCTGAGTAATTAATTACCATCATGGTTAAATACTTTTTTTCTTCCTTATGTCTAATTAGTAGTGTTGCAGCAACTTATGATGATATTTTTTCCTTGTTGTGACCTTTATAAATTTAGAAAAACATGGTCAGCATGATTTGTATAATCAAGCTTAGTACACTTGAAAACAGGTATCAATTATCCCCGTAACCTTCTTTTTTCCTAATCTAAATATATATAAATGACTGTTCAATACTTTTTCTGTAGAACCACTTTTTTTTTTTAATATCTTGATAACTTTCTTACTCCTGTTGAAGTGGAGAAAGCATTACTGAGATGAATACAAAATGTATTAGAAACATTTGTGTTTCTAATATGTTAGAAAACTTATCCAAAGAAAACTTTATATCACATTTCTTTCTACCATATATAAATTTTAGGAAAATGTTTGGAAGCAAACAAAAATCTGACTAATATCCACCAAGTGTCTACTATGCTGAAGACACTATCCTATGTCATGAGACTGCAAGTAAGTTTTAGATGCACTCTTGCTTTTAAAGTATTTGTATTTTGATTATGGTGACATGGCAGAAAGAATTAAAAAGTAATTAAAAATATAAAAATAACATACAAAGATAGAAAGGAATGAAAGGAAAGAGGGAGGGAAGGAAGGAGTAAGGGGAGAAAAAAAGCTACCAAGGCATTGTAAATTTCATGCCAAATCAATGACCTTGGCAGAAGAGTTAAAGCAGTTAAGAGTAAAGAATTTTCATACAGGGAGAATATTAGAATTTTGTTTGTTTTGCTTTAGATTATTTATTTGTAAAGCTTTATTTTTTTGGGGGGGCAGTTTTAAGTTCACACCAAAATTAAGGGGAAAGTGCAGAGATGTTCCATACACTCCCTGCATAGCCTTTCCCATTATCAACATCCCTTGCCAGAATGATGACATTTGAAAAACTTGTTGAACTGACATTGACAAATCATAATCACCCAAAGTCCATAGTTTACATTAGCATTCACTCCTGTCGTACAATCAGAGAGTTTGGACAAATTTACAATATGTGCCATCATTATTGTATCATAGGGAATATTTTTACAGCCATAAAAATCGTCTGTACTCCACCTGTTCAACCTTCCTCTGCACCTCAGCCCCTGGCAAATACGAATCTTTTTACTGTCCCCATAGTTTTGCTTTTTCCAGAATGTCACATTTTTACAATCATACTGTATGTAACCTTTTCCTCTTGGTCTTTGGCTCCTTTTTTGGAAAAAGGTATTTTATTCAACTATGTATTTTTCTACTTACTTAAGATTCATCTGTTCAGTGAAGCTTTCTTACCTAATGTCTCTCTGACCTCTTGCTAATGCCACCTTCCTTCCTATCCCCACTGTGTGCCACCCGCATTAGCCCTTCCTCTCATTTAGACACACAAAATTTATTCCATCCTTAACTCTGCATATGCCTTCACCCATGTCTAGAATCTATCTGTTCCAGATCCTCAAATCGATCTCTCCTGTCATCCAAATTTCTGCTTAGACTTCATCTCCTCAGAATACTTTCCCTGACCTTTCTGTCTAATTTTTTCTGCCTTATTCCTATCACCATTATTTTTTTTATTATTTTCTGAATGAACAAAAAGAAAGCCACAGTACTATTTTTTAAATTTTATTTTTAAACAAACTAGAATTGACTTAAAGCAAAATTGACTTTTTTCTTTTCTTGTACATTCTATGGACTTTAATACATGCTTGGGTATGCGTACAGACAACTATAATCAAGCTAGCAAACTATTCCAAAATCCCCAAAATACCCCCTCATGCTACTGTTCCTTTATAGTCACATTCTCCACCCACTCCAGACCAGGGACATTCACTGATTTGCTCTCCATCACTATAGTTTGATCTCTACAAGAATTTCATGTAATGGAATCAAATAGTATGTAATGTTTTGAGGCTGGTTTCTTTCCTCGGCCTTTGAGATTCATCCAAACTTTTATTTATATCAATACATTCCTTTTTATTCATAAGTAGTGTTCAATTGCATAGATATCCCACTGGTTGAATATTATTTATCTTCTGAAGATGTGATTTCATTCAAGTTGATATTACAGTAGTACATCATTATACTGCATAATAAGAGCATTGTTGTAAAGAATATTAAATAAGCGACACTCAGTTAGCAAAAACAAGACAAATAAGGCAAGGCCAGGATTTGGAGTTTGAAGAGTTAATCCTAAACTGAAGTTAGAGAAAGCCAGGAAATTGATAATACTTAGGATAGTCTTACAGGAATGCGTAACTTTACTTCCAGTAGCAATTAATAGAAGACTTATAAGTGTATTAAATGTGGAATGGGTATGCAAGTGTTAAGGAGACTGATAGTTTGTGTATCCCCATAACAATTAATAGAGACTAGATACAAGAGACTTTCTAGTCTTGCATCTCCAGTACCTCTTATAGCAGAGAAAGAAGTTTAGGAAAAGAGAAAAGGGATTTATTGGGAGATTGGAAACTTGGTATGAAAGTGGAACGAATAAGAACCCAGGGATTTGGTGCAGGTTTCCAGTTACTGGGACTTGGTTACTACAGTCAGGATAGAATCTGTACCAAGGCTAGTTTAATGTTGATTCAGTGAATCACGGTCCTGAAGATACTATATTCCCAGCGAGTCAAGTTCAGATTGGTTACTTAGACTAAGAATAAAACTTAACATATAGCTGGTATTGACTTCAATGGATGAATAAAATTACCAACAGAAAAACATTCAAGAAAACATTAAATAAAGAACCACAGGGTGGTAGAACAAAATCAAGCTTTGGAATCCAATAGTAATGTGTGTGTCAGAGCATACATGTGGGTGATCAACTATAAGTTATTTATATTGTCTCTGAATCTCAGTGTCTTCATTCGTAAAAATTGGGTTGAGAATAGATGTAGGCCAGAGCCCTTTCAGGACAAACAATATACTTAATTTATCTTAACAAAATAACAATAAAACAGTGATTATGAGTGAGTGGGGGAGATGAAAATAACCCAGTAAATCATTTGGAGAAGGGAAAGGTATGATATTCCTTATTATCAAGAAAATGAAAAACCCTTGTGCTATCAATTGAAATGCTCCTCCTTATTCTTCCTCCTGTCTAATCATTAAAATTGTAGTATACACTTAAGATGTAGATATGTCAGTACAAAAGCAATGCAGAAAAACAAGCTTACCAAATTATGCAATTTTCCTATATTTTCTCTCCCTTTGCATTAAAAATGGAAAATACTAGTTATATGGTATGACTCTGGACTGAGAATGACTTCTAAAAATAAATATTTTAAAATTAAAAGCATAACTAAAGAACAGAACATATCCAACAGAAGTTGAAGAAATTGTACTTTCGTAAAGCATAAAATACTTCATAAGTCTCCCCTCCACTACACCAAGGTACAATAAGTTTAAAAAAAAAATTACTTTCACACATGGGCAAATCAAAGAAGCTTGCTGGAGTGCTTTTTAAAAATCTATTTCAAGATAATATGAAAAAAAAAGAATACTTCACTGCTTTTTCAGGAAAAACTTTCCATAGTACCTTTTTTTTTTTTAAATAGTAATCTCTCATCAGTAATAAAGTGTCTTGTGATTAAACTCCACGTTTTGTTATAAAACACTCAATGACACTTCACAAAAATCTGTAAATCCCCTTTTCATTTTCACTTTGTCAGAAGACATGCATAGAAGTGTTTGGAGTGTGTGTGTCTGTGTGTGCGCACAAATGAGAGCATGCATGAGAGAGAGGAAAGAAGCAGGGAGGTAAAGAGAAAAGCAGAAGGTGAGCAAGTTCAGAGAGAAGGAGATAAAAAGAAATAGGTTGGGGACTTCCCTGGTGGTGCAGTGGTTAAGAATCCACCTGCCAATGCAGGGGGCACGGGTTTGATCCCTGGTCCAGGAAGATCCCACATGCTGGGGAGCAACTAAGCCCGTCATGTGCCACAACTACTGAGCCCGTGTGCCACATCTACTGAGCCCACGTGCCACATCTACTGAAGCCCACGCACCTAGAACCCGTGCTCCACAACAAGAGAAGCCACTGCAGTTGGAAACCCACACACGGCAACGAAGAGTAGCCCCCACTCACTGCAACTAGAGAAAGCCCGTATGTAGCAATGAAGACCCAATGCAGCCAAAAATAAATAAATAAATAAATAAATAAATTTATTAAAAAAAAAGAAATAGGTTGGCACAGGACAAAAAGAAATATAATTATAAAGAAACATGGTAATCAACTAAGACTTAAGAAACACAATATTAGAAATGAATTCAATACTTTTGATTTTAAGACAATTGGATTAAAATTAAAATTGTAACTGAAATTGTGGAAATAAAATAAATGATTAATATATAAATCCTCAGTGATGAATTTTAGAGAAAAATATATTTCAGAGATATAGAATACAACTTTATTAATATATTATTTTCAGATTAGTTTACATTGTGAGATGCGTCACATGCCTTCTGTGAAGAAAAATAAAAATATCAATTAGACAAAGTTAAACATTTGCAAAGTGAAAGAGGTTAAATTAAAGACCACAGTATTAGGTCACATATCTCCTACTTTGCAATAAAACACTCATGGAGACAGAGAAAAATATGCAAGTCCATAAGTATAATACAATTTGACTATCTAAATTTTGCCTAACATAATTCCATACAAGCACTCATTTTTTTTTTTATGTAATAAAATTTTAAGTGCTACTAATTAAAATGATATGGTTTAAAATTGGGAGAAGAAGAGAAAAAGAAAACTACCCAGGCTTCAGCATATCACTATTCCACTCATAAGATTTATCGAACGTGACAAAAAGACAGATATTTTATTCTTACTTCATGAATTCTTTAACTCAAAGACAAAAGAACTATATTATAAAGAGAACTCAGCAGCTGTTTTTTTTTTTTTTTTTTTTTTTTTTTTTTTTGGCTGTGTTGGGTCTTCGTTTCTGTGCGAGGGCTTTCTCCAGTTGTGGCGAGCGGGGGCCACTCTTCATCGCGGTGCGCGGGCCTCTCACTATCGCGCTTCTTTTGTTGCGGAGCACAGGCTCCAGACGCGCAGGCTCAGTAATTGTGGCTCACGGGCCCAGTTGCTCCGCGGCATGTGGGATCTTCCCAGACCAGGGCTCGAACCCGCGTCCCCTGCATTGGCAGGCGGATTCTCAACCACTGCGCCACCAGGGAAGCCCAGCAGCTGTTTTTTTGAATATCTTCGTTGGTGCTGCTCTGTGTTCAGTGCTATTAAATATAAGAAATTATTCCTTAGTATCAATTTATTTTACCTTTTAGCCTCATTCAATACAGTTATCCATTGCTTCCCTCCTTTCTTGAGTTCCTACATATACATACACAAAATTAACCAATCTTCATCTCCTTCTGCTCCTCTCTTAATATAATCTCAAAATGCTTGGGTGCCTTAGTATTGGCTCTAGACTCTCTTCTGTTTCCTCTCTGCCCAGAGGACCTAACTTCACACTTTGACTCTCACTACCATTTACAAGCCAATTGCTACAGTATATGCCAGGTGTCTATTGCAATAATGCTGCAGAAAAGTCAACCACAAAACTCACTAGGCATTTATTTCTCCCATGAGTGTGCAATTAACTGCAATTCTCCTGGGATCAGTTAGATTCATGTCCAATCTGCATTGTGCAGGCTTGCTTCATGTGCCTTTTCATTCTCCTTGATCTGACAGCTGCTAGGGGTATTGTCCTCTGTTGGAAGATGGCAGAAGTGCAAGGTGACAAACTCAGCCAGGCAAGAATCCACTTATATCATCCTTCTTAATGTTCCATTGGTTACAGCAAGGCATATTGACCAAGTCCAAGTCACTGGATTAGGGGTGCTTAATTCATCTACTGTACTAGGTTACATGGAAGAAGAAGGGAGTGAAGAATGACAGCAATCTATTATACCAGGACTCCCAAATTTATATCTCTACCCCTTTTAGTGAAATCAAAACTCAAATAGCTAGCTGTGCTGTGGAATAGGCATCTGAAATAAATGACAAAAATCAAAGTCTCGATTCCATCTCCACCCAAACCTTAACTTATTATCTGTTCGTAATTGCACCACCATGAGCCCAAAGGTTACAATTCCCTTCTCCTTCTTCCCCTTAATTTCAGGAATAATTCCTATGTGCTTTATCTCAAATATATTTCAGAAATATCTCCAAATCTCCTCATCTATATTATTACCAACATAATCCAAATCAACACCATTTCTTTTCAAGACTACTGTACTCTGAAATCTCTCCAAAGTAGTTTCCCAGCCTCTTAATCTCTTAGCTGTGATATATTCTTCTCATAGTAGGCAAGTTGAATTTTTTTAAGGCAACATCCAAGCAACAAATAAGTATTGATTATCTACTCCATTTCTAAGAGATGCCTTAGGTTGTGACTACACAGCAGTAAACAAAACAAGGACCTTGATTTCAATAAGTTTATATTGTATTGGAGGGAGATATTACAGAGAAATATATAATATGTTGGCTGGAGATAAGAGCTCTGAAGAAAAATAAAGCCAAGAAAGGGAATACAGGGTGATGGTGAAGGCATGGAAGCTGGAGTTAGCGAAAAATAAGTAAGTCTCAGATATAGTGATCTTGATCAGCTAGCTACACGAAGGAATGAAGAAATGAGCCATGTGGATACCTGGGAAAAGATTCTACCAAGTGGAGAGAAAAACAATACAAAGCTTTAAGGAAGGCACATGCTTGTGATGTAGCTGCAGGAAGAGTGTAGCAGGAGCAGAGTGACAAAGGAGGAATCTAGAAGATGATGTGGTCGGAGGAGCGGGCAGGGCTAGATCAGGCAAGACTGTGTTGACAGTGGTTAAGTCTTCTACATTTTATCTGAAGCTTTCAGTGAAAGCAATGGAAGATCTTTTGCTAAGCCATCACTGGATTTAATTTATGTTTTTAAAGGATCGCTCTGGCTGCAAGGATGGGGAAGATTATTGAAGAGGCTTTTGCAATAGCCTTGATTAAATTGATAGTGACCTGCTTCAGCATAATGACAGAGGTGGAGGAAAAAGGAGGTGAATTTTTCTATACATAGTTGAAATGAGATGGGGAAGACTTCAAGAAATAGACTATTTTGGGAGGTGTAGGTAAACATGGAGGTTATCAAGTATTTGGGACCTATTAGGTTTGAGATGTCTCATAGGCCTCAAAGTGGCAAATTTGACTACAGATTTGTATTTGTGAGTCTCAACTTCAGGAAAGCAAGTGAACTAGAAATGAGAATTGGGTAGTTTACAAAATAGATATGTATTTAAAGCCACTGCCTAAGTCTGTGTCCTTCCTCTGCTAAAATCCTTTAATGTCTATTAGTGGGACTAAGAATCAAGTCTATAATCCTACTATATCCTACCCCAAGGGTCTAGCTAATCTCTTCCTGTGAAATTCCATCAGAATTTTCTTTATAGCAACTCTCTGTCTCATTCATTGTATATGAGCCACATGTAGTTTTCTGTTTTCAAACATTTTAAACTCATTCCTGCCTTAAGGATTTTGCACATGTGATTCTTTGTGCCTGGAATAGCAAACACATGCTTGACTCTAATCTGTCTAATGTTGCAGGTCATAACTCATTAGTTACTATGTCAGAGAAATTGTCTTTGGCCCTTCACTAAGCTTTTTAATTTTCTTTTAGAGAAATTGACTTTTGCAATTTGACTTTGGCATGTTTATTTATATGTTTAGTTTGATAAATCTCCCATTCACACAAAATCCTCTCATATATATTATCTTAAGAGCTATGATATTTTTGTCTTGTTCATTCTATACAAGTCTTTTTTTTTTTCACACACACACACTGTATTTTATTTTTACAAGAGAGAAATAGACTGACACCAAGCATTGTAAATGGATGACCACAACAAAAGCAACAATGATTGCAATTACCAGACACGAAACACACTCATACTATGTCATAATATTGACATTCAGTCCAGTAATCCTCCACTGTAACAGCTCCTTTACTTTGCACTGAAAATTGATTTGTATATTGTTTGCCTCTGAGTCCTTGTGGGATTTTTTTTTTAATTCAAACAGAAAGTCACAAAAATTATAATCATCCTCATCAGTTCACTCAGTCCCATGTAATTAATTTTTTTTTTTTACCTTGATCTTTTGTTAGCACTTTTATGAGTTCATTAGTTTTTCATTAGAGTTCTGAGAATGCTTATTCATTCAGTTCAGCAGTACAGTTACCAGAAACCTGTACTTGTCAGAGTCTTTTCTATGAATTTCTTGAAGATGAACCCCTTTTATAGGAACATATTTGCAAAAGCATCAGAGTACACCCAGAACTGTATGTAAATGACAAAAGACTTAAAAATGACCACAGTTAAAGATTTGATGAAAGTTCATAATAGTGCAATTGACAAGGAAATTTAGTTATTTCTGAGATATACAGTTTAAAGTAATAACTAGAATTATGACTTATAACATTATACCAGAACATATAAGATTTTTAGAAATTTCACGTAATGTCTGAAACATTTATATTAAAATATTTTCATACAAATAACCCAATGAAAGTTTAGTATTAGTCGTTTTGTTTCTTTGATTTTTATACTGCAGGTTCTTATTAGTCATCAATTTTATACACATCAGTGTATACATGTCAATCCCAATCGCTCAATTCAGCACACCACCATCCCCACCCCACCGCAGTTTTCCCCCCTTGGTGTCCATATGTCTGTTCTCGAAATCTGTGTCTCAACTTCTGCCCTGCAAACCGGCTCATCTGTACCATTTTTCTAGTTTCCACATACATGCATTAATATATGATATTTGTTTTTCTCTTTTTGACTTACTTCACTCTGTATGACAGTCTCTAGATCCATCCACATCTCAACAAATGACTCAATTTCGTTCCTTTTTATGGCTGAGTAATGTTCCATTGTATATATGTACCACAACTTCTTTATCCATTTGTCTGTCGATGGGCATTTAGGTTGCTTCCATGTCCTGGCTATTGTAAATAGTGCTGCAATGAATATTGGGGTGCATGTGTCTTTTTGAATTATGGTTTTCTCTGGGTATATGCCCAGTAGTAGGATTGCTGGATCATATGGTAAATCTATTTTTAGTTTTTTAAGGAACCTCCATACTGTTCTCCATAGTGGCTGTATCAATTTACATTCCCACCAACAGTGCAAGAGGGTTCCCTTTTCTCCACACCCTCTCCAGCATTTGTTGTTTGTAGATTTTCTGATGATGCCCATTCTAACTGGTGTGAGGTGATACCTCATTGTAGTTTTGATTTGCATTTCTCTAATAATTAGTGACGTTGAGCATCTTTTCATGTGCTTCTTGGGCATCTGTATGTCTTCTTTGGAGAAATGTCTATTTAGGTCTTCTGCCCATTTTTGGATTGGGGTGTTTGTTTCTTTAATATTGAGCTGAATGAGCTGTTTATATATTTTGGAGATTAATCCTTTGTCCGTTGATTCGTTTGCAAATATTTTCTCCCATTCTGAGGGTTGTCTTTTCGTCTTGTTTATGGTTTCCTTTGCTGTGCAAAAGCTTTGAAGTTTCATTAGGTCCCATTTGTTTATTTTTGTTTTTATTTCCATTACTCTAGGAGGTGGATCAAGAAAGATCTTGATGTGATTTATGTCAAAGAGCGTTCTTCCTATGTTTTCCTCTAAGAGTTTTATAGTGTCCAGTCTTACATTTAGGTCTTGAATCCATTTTGAGTTTATTTTTGTGTATGGTGTTAGGGAGTGATCTAATTTCATTCTTTTGCATGTAGCTGTCCAGTTTTCCCAGCACCACTTATTGAAGAGACTGTCTTTTCTCCATTGTCTATCTTTGCCTCCTTTGTCATAGATTAGTTGACCATAGGTGCGTGGGTTTATCTCTGGGCTTTCTATCTTGTTCCATCGATTTATGTTTCTGTTTTTGTGCCAGTACCATATTGTCTTGATTACTGTAGCTTTGTAGTATAGTCTGAAGTCAGGGAGTCTTATTCCTCCAGCTCCATTTTTTTCCCTCAAGACTGCTTTGGCCATTCGGGGTCTTTTGTGTCTCCATACAAGTTTTAAGATGATTTGTTCTAGCTCCGTAAAAAATGCCATTGGTAATTTCATAGGGATTGCACTGAATCTGTAGATTGCTTTGGGCAGTATAGTCATTTTCACAATATTGATTCTTCCAATCCAAGAACATGGTATATCTCTCCATCTGTTGATATCATCTTTAATTTCTTTCATCACTGTCTTATAGTTTTCTGCATACAGGTCTTTTGTCTCCCTAGGTAGGTTTATTGCTAGGTATTTTATTCTTTTTGTTGCAATGGTAAATGGGTGTGTTTCCATAATTTCTCTTTCAGATTTTTCATAATTAGTGTATAGGAATGCAAGAGATTTCTATGCATTAATTTTGTATCCTGCAACTTTACCAAATTCATTGATTAGCTCCAGTAGTTTTCTGGTGGCATCTTTAGGATTCCCTATGTATAGTATCATGTCATTTGCAAACAGTGACAGTTTTACTTCTTCTTTTCCAATTTGTATTCACTTTATTTCTTTTTCTTCTCTGATTGCCATGGCTAGGACTTCCAAGACTATGTTGAATAATAGTGGTGAGAGTGGACACCCTTGTCTCATTCCTGATCTTAGAGGAAATGCTTCCAGTTTTTCACCATTGAGAATGATGTTTGCCATGGGTTTGTCATATATGGCCTTTATTATGTTGAGGTAGGTTCCCTGTTTGCCCACTTTCTGGAGAGCTTTTATCATAAGTGGGTGTTGAATATTGTCGAAAGCTTTTTCTGCATCTCTTGAGATGATCATATGGTTTTTATTCTTCAATTTGTTAATATGGTGTATCACATTGATTGATTTGCGTATATTGAAGAATCCTTGCATCCCTGGGATAAATCCCACTTGATCGTGGTGTATGATCCTTTTAATGTGTTGTTGGATTCTGTTTGCTAGTATTTTGTTGAGGATTTTTGCATCTATATTCATCAGTGATATTGGTCTGTAATTTTCTTTTTTTGTAGTATCTTTGTCTGGTTTTGGTATCAGGGTGATGGTGGCCTCATAGAATGAGTTTGGGAGTGTTCCTTCCTCTGCAAGTTTTTGGAAGAGTTTGAGAAGGATGGGTGTTAGCTCTTCTCTAAATGTTTGATAGAATTCACCTGTGAAACCATCTGGTCCTGGACTTTTGTTTGTTGGAAGAATTTTAATCACAGTTTCAATTTCATTACTTGGGATTGGTCTGTTCATATTTTCTGTTTCTTCCTGGTTCAGTCTTGGAAGGTTATACCTTTCTAAGAATTTGTCCATTTCTTCCAGGTTGTCCATTTTATTGGCATAGGGTTGCTTGTAGTAGTCTCTTAGGATGCTTTGTATTTCTGCGGTGTCTGTTGTAACTTCTCCTTTTTCATTGCTAATTTTATTGATTTGAGTCCTCTCCCTCTTTTTCTTCATGAGTCTGGCTAATGGTTTATCAATTTTGTTTATCTTCTCAAAGAACGAGCTTTTAGTTTTATTGATCTTTGCTATTGTTTTCTTTGTTTCTATTTCATTTATTTCCGCTCTGATCTTTATGATTTCTTTCCTTCTGCTAACTTTGGGTTTTGTTTGTTCTTCTTTCTCTAGTTCCTTTAGGTGTAAGGTTAGATTGTTTACTTGAGATTTTTCTTGTTTCTTGAGGTAGGCTTGTATAGCTATAAACTTCCCTCTTAGAACTGCTTTTGCTGCATCCCATAGGTTTTGGATCGTCGTGTATTCATTGTCATTTGTCTCTAGGTAGTGTTTGATTTCCTCTTTGATTTCTTCAGTGATCTCTTGGTTATTTAGTAACGTATTGTTTAGCCTCCATGTGTTTGTGTTTTTTTACGTTTTTTTCCCTGTAATTCATTTCTAATCTCATAGCGTTGTGGTCAGAAAAGATGCTTGATATGATTTCAATTTTCTTAAATTTACTGAGGCTTGATTTGTGACCCAAGATTTGATCTATCCTGGAGAATGTTCCGTGAGCACTTGAGAAGAACGTGTAATCTGCTGTTTTTGGATGGAATGTCCTATAAATATCAATTAAATCTATCTGGTCTATTGTGTCATTTAAAGCTTCTGTTTCCTTATTTATTTTCATTTTGGATGATCTGTCCATTGGTGTAAGTGAGGTGTTAAAGTCCCCCACTATTATTGTGTTACTGTCGATTTCCTCTTTTATAGCTGTTAGTAGTTGCCTTATGTATTGAGGTGTTCCTATGTTGGGTGCATATATATTTATAATTGTTATATCTTCTTCTTGGATTGATCCCTTGACCATTATGTAGTGTCCTTCCTTGTCTCTTGTAACATTCTTTATTTTAAAGTCTATTTTATCTAATATGAGTATAGCTACTCCAGCTTTCTTTTGATTTCCATTTGCATTGAATATCTTTTTCCATCCCCTCACTTTCAGTCTGTATGTGTCCCTAGGTCTGAAGTGGGTCTCTTGTAGACAGCATATATATGGGTCTTGTTTTTGTATCCATTCAGCAAGCCTGTGTCTTTTGGTTGGAACATTTAATCCATTCACGTTTAAGGTAATTATCGATATGTATGTTCCTATGACCATTTTCTTAATTATTTTGGGTTTGTTTTTGTAGGTCCTTTTCTTCTCTTGTGTTTCCCACTTAGAGAAGTTCCATTAGCATTTGTTGTAGAGCTGGTTTGGTGGTGCTGAATTCTCTTAGCTTTTGCTTGTCTGTAAAGCTTTTGATTTCTCCATCAAATCTGAATGAGATCCTTGCCGGGTAGAGTAATCTTGGTTGTAGGTTCTTCCCTTTCATCACTTTAAATATGTCATGCCACTCCCTTCTGACTTGTAGGGTTTCTGCTGAGAAATCAGCTGTTAACCTTATGGGAGTTCCCTTGTATGTTATTTGTCATTTTTCCCTTGCTGCTTTCAATAATTTTTCTTTGTCTTTAATATTTGCCAATCTGATTACTATGTGTCTCAGTGTGTTTCTCCTTGGGTTTATCCTGTATGGGACTCTCTGCGCTTCCTGGACTTGGGTGGCTATTTCCTTTCCCATGTTAGGGAAGTTTTTGACTATAATCTCTTCAAATATTTTCTCTGGTCCTTTCTCTCTCTCTTCTCCTTCTGGGACCCCTATAATGAGAATGTTGTTGTGTTTAATGTTGTCCCAGAGGTCTCTTAGGCTGTCTTTATTTCTTTTCATTCTTTTTTCTTTAGTCTGTTCCACAGCAGTGCATTCCACCATTCTGTCTTTCAGGTCACTTATCCGTTCTTCTGCCTCAGTTATTCTGCTATTGATTCCTTCTAGTGTAGTTTTCATTTCAGTTATTGTATTGGTCATCTCTGTTTGTTTGTTCTTTAATTCTTCTAGGTCTTTGTTAAACATTTCTTGCAGCTTCTCGATCTTTGCCTCCATTCTTATTCTGAGGTCCTGTATCATCTTCACCATCATTATTCCGAATTCTTTTTCTGGACAGTTGCCTATCTCCACTTCATTTAGTTGTTTTTCTGGGGTTTTGTCTTCTTCCTTCATCTGGTACATAGTCATCTGCCTTTTCATCTTGTCTGTCTTTCTGTGAATGTGGTTTTTGTTCCACAGGCTGCAGGATTATAGTTTTTCTTGCTTCTGCTGTCTGCCCTCAGGTGGTTGAGGCTATCTAAGAGGCTTGATGGGCAGCTCTGATCTCTATACAAGTCTTTAAAGCAATGTACTCAACACACCTGATTAAAAAAAAAAAAATGAGATGGGCAAAGTAGTGTACCACTCATTTTCTTCCCTGGTTTTGATCTCCATCTTTCTATATCTAGAAACAGCACATTTCAGTAGATAGCTGAACAGGGAGTTGGTACCTAGAAAATTGCTTTTGGTATTCCTACAAGTAAAATATACACGTTTTTAGGACCAGCAAGTACTTATACTATAAAAACACATGTTTTCTTTTTCTTTTTTTTTTTGCTCTAGTTTTATTGAGATATAATTGACATATAACATTGAATAAGTTTAAGATGTACAACATAATGATTTATGTGTATATTGTGAAATGATAACATTTTAGTGTATCGTGAACTGTAACAATGTAAGTATTAAAATACCAAAAGTGTGGGTTAAAGAATAAAATTCCCTGAATAGAAGAGAGGCAAAAAAAAATTTTAGGAAAAAAATAAATCTATAAGTCAGGTTTTGGACTAAGAGCTATGCTTTCATTTTGTGAAACTGGTATGTCAATAAACCAAAATTCATGCGGATCAAATGAGAGACCTAGAATTATCCATTAATGATTTACAAAAAAAAGCTTGTCATCTATTACACTCTCATTTTAGTAAATGATCATCAAGGGGTTCTTGCATCCAAAAATTTCACTACCTCTGAAATTTGTTCTGTCACTAGAGAACTCTGACTAATGGTCTCCCTTAATCTCGTCTCAGGTGGTCTGTCTCCTAATCTTGATGAGCTTCTCTGGTCCCTTTAATCTTGGCTCAGGTGGTTTATTGGCTGCTCCTCCCTTGATTAGCAACTGATTGAATCTGCCCTTTGGAACTCAGGGAAGGTCACGGAGGCTGGGGTCTTGCCTACAAGAAACTGGGGACATAAGGGCCTCTGTGCCCGGGAGCCCCACACAAACTCACTCGGTTTCATTGTCAGGCCTTTTTGTTCAATTCAGACCCTCAAGGGGTTGGAGGATGCCCACTCACATTGGAGAGAGCAATCTTCTTTAGTCTATAGATTCAAATGCTAATTTCATCCAGAAACACGTTCACAGACACACCCTGAAATAATGTTTAACTAAATATCTAAGCACTACGTGGCCTATCATAAAATTAACCATCACCGAACAAAATGTTGAAATATTTAAGGATGAAGTTATATATTATGTGGTATTTGTTTCAAAATAATATGTGATGGATTAGGAAGGGCCTTGGGTTGATGATTGTTGAGTCTAGGTGACGGCATGTTTGTAGCGTATTGCAAGTAATTTGTTACTAATGATAACTATATAAGTTTTCTATTCTTGCCCAGTAAATTACCACAACTTTACAACTTAAAACAGCACCTGATTCTTAGCTCACAGTTCAATAAATCAGAAGTCCGAGAGGTCTTGGCTGGGTTCTGCTTAGGGTCTCACAAGGCTGAAATCAAGGTGTTGTCTTGGTGGGCTCTTATTTAAAGGCTCTGTGGAAAAATGGCTTCCAAGGTCATTCAGGCTGTGGCAGAATCCAGTTCCCTGTAAGTGTTTACTGAATTCTCTGTTTTCTTGCTGATAGCCAGCCAAGCATCACTCTCAGTTCTTAGAGGTTGCTCTCATGTCCTTTCCACATTCAGAGCCAAGAACAGACTATCTCTTTTGTATTAAATCTCTCTAAATTTCTCTCCTGTCACAAAAGGGAAAACTTATTGTTTGTAATAATCTCATGCCTAGATTAGACTCCCCTGGATAATCTCAGTTTGCACTAATATGGCACAGTCCCAGGCTTATTAAAGACTGAAAGTCATAGGGGCATCTTATAATTCTGTCTATAAGAATAATCTATAAAACTATGCATATATATATAAAATATATAGAGTAAATGGTGTCAAAACTATTCTTAATGTAATGTTATCATTACTCATGATCCAAAATAAGTTTTTTAGACAAATTGTTTTGAATGGGAGAGGAGTGGAGTTTCAGGTGCTATATAAATTATACTAACTCCAGTGAAAAACCAGAGTCTCAACATAAATAAATACATACATAAAAGCATACATACACACACAAGTGCATAAATACAAAAGTTTTTTAAAAAAGAAAAGAAAAAGTTTGGAAACCATTGTTGCGTTTCTTTTTAGCTATGAAATTTTCCATGCTTAAGTTCTCATAGACTTTGGGGGATAGGGAGCAAAGGTGAGGAGATGTTTATTTTGTAATTTTATTCCTCTAAATCAGGGGTCAGGAAAATACTACCAGAAAGTCAAATGTGGATTAGAACCTGCTTTTGTACAGACTGAGAGCCAACAATTATTTTTATATTTTTAACAATTTGTTAAAATTTAAAAAACAATAAAAAGAAGACTGTGCAAAAGAGACCATATGTGGTCACTAAGCCAAAGATATTTACTACCTGATCCTTTTCAGAAAGAGTTTGCTAATCCCTGCTCTAAACAATAAATTTTAATTTTATTCTTAAAATGCATGTAAATGACAGCCAAAGCAGCTTGAACTAGAGCAGTATGACATCTATGAGAACTGAAAATAGATAATTTATTCAAAATAAATTAATGATAACAAATCTGATGCAATATTTTGACTAGCTCTTCTTTGCATACCAGATTCAGAATCTGTGACTGTGGTTTGCACCTCACTTTTTCGATGACTTTATGTATGCATGTAATAAAATGTCTTATTGTTAGAGAAATTTAAATGAGTGAGACATTTTCTGGAATCACATCAGGAAGAAGTACCTATTAGAAAGTGAACCTAACATTACAAGATTCCTGAAAGAGTATGATTAAAAGAAGTAGATTCTTTGCCTATTCAAGACTTATCAAGCACCAATCTCTTAACTGCAGTTAACAATAAGGATGGGGGTGGGACAATTTTACAGAAAAAAAAAGTGGAGTAATTTTTTGGTACCATATAGTATTTAATTGCTTTATATAGAGTATCTTATTTATTCTAAGTGCAGGACACTGCTTATATTTTGAATTTGAAAACAAAAATAAACAACAACAACCTATCATACACTACTCCCCAATTTTATTTAAGAAAACATATATCATAATGAAAATGAGATTATAGGAAGTAGCTACCCCATACTCATTATTGTATGCTTACTTTAAAGATAGAAAAAGTAATTAAAAGAAAACAAAACAAAAATTATAATGCCAACCCATTTCTGGAGGCAGAATTTTAAAACGGGTCCCTAAGATTTTGGCCCTTGGTATAAACACCTTGTATAATCCCCTTCCCTTGAATGAGGGCAGAATTTGTGAATATAATGGGATCTCTATCACATAACTATGTTATATCATGTAACAGAAAGGATTTGTAGATGTACTTCAGATCTCAAATGAGTTGACTTTGAGTAAATATAAAGGGAGATTATTCTGGGTGGGCATGACCCCATAGGGTGTGTCCTCATAAAATTTTGAGCTCTTCTTGAAGAAGAGATTCAAAGTGTGAAAGAGACTATGGAGGAGCAGTGTGGCAAGGAAGTGCCTGTGACCTCTAGGAGCTGAGAGTTCCAGTGAGCAAAAGAGTAGGGACCCCCTCAGTCCACAAGGAGTCAAAATAACAACCTAGTGATTTTTAAAGAGGACCTTGATTTCCAGAAATCAATGTAGTCCAGCTGACACTGATGCCAAAAGCTCAGCTTCTCTGTACACCAGTGCCGAATCGAATCTCAGAGACAGTTTTGGGTGAAGTAGAAAAGGATAGCTTTATTACTTTGCCAGGCAAAGGGGAAACACCGTAGGCTAGCACCTCAATAACTGTGCCCTCCTCCCTGGGGAATAGGGAGAGGTCTTATAGTTGGGGCTTGTGGTCATGGGTATGCGATAAGAATCAAGGCAGTAACAGTCTTGCATTCTTCTGATGGGTTGGTGGTGAGGTAAGTAGGAGTCAGCATCATCAACCTTCAGGTCCAACTGGTCTGAGGTCTACATGTTTGTGGGCAGCATACCATCTTAACTTCTCCCACCTGGAGGGCATTTCAGCATCTGCAAAATAGCTCAAAGATATTGTTGTGTGTATTGTTGATGGGAAAACAGGACCTTGCCCCAAGGCTACTCTTGACTGTTTGTTTCTCCCTGGTCTCACATCCCCTCCTTTCCCTAATTAACAACTGCTTGTTAATTGGAACTCAGGGAAGGTCATGGAGGCTGAATGAAGGCTGTTTCCTGTAATCAAAGAAATGGGGGACACAGAAAGTCTTTGTGCCCAGGAGCCCCACAGGGCCCTGCTGGGTATCAACACTATGATAGCAGCACTGTAAGACCTTTTAAGACACCAGAAAACACGTGCTCAGAATTCTGATACACAAACACTGTGAGATAATAAACATGTGTTGTTTAAACTGCTAAGTTTGTGGTAATTTTTTATATAGCAATAGAAAACTAATATACTATTAAAATGGAAATACAATTTTATCCATATTCTGAAAGTACAGCTTACTTTGATTTCCAGTAATGCTTTGTGAATTTTTTTCTTGGTAAGAATTTTTTTTTTTTGAAGTGTGAAAGTGGCTGATGAACTTTTTAATATCCTTCATGAATCCTGGTTAGTTTTGAGTGTCACATACATGCAGATTTTATCTTTCAATAAAGTAAATGTTGATTGGTGATGTCATGCTCATAGTTGTCTCAGATCTGTTATTTGGAAAGTACCACTTCACTTTTATTTATATTTATGCATTTGTGCATTGGTTATACAAAATCAAGAATAAGACTTGCGACCCCTGATTTCCATATTTGAAAAATAAATCTGACTGCTTTAATGAATGGCTTTCTGGAGAGCAAAATGCAATTTCAATAATGAAAAGTGAAACAAAATTATTTTTCAGAGGCGATATATTCCTCTAACATTGTTTAGTGACACTTTTCTGTAGAGAGTACCAGATCCATCCAACTACATGATGCTAGCAGAGTTTCAAATTTTCATGATTTGGGGAGATACTAGGCTGAAAGTCCTCCAAAAATAATAGGAGACATATTTGGAAAGCATTTGTCACTTGATCCTTACATCATTGAAAGGAAAAATAAAAACAAACTTAAAGCTGAGGGAGCAAATTTCATTTTGAGGTTTTGTTCTTACCTAAAATATTTGACTTCTGGCTTCAGCTTCAACACGTAAAGAGCTCTGTAGTTATCAGTTTCATCCTTACGATAAGAAAAAATTGAAAAAACTGAAAATCAACATAATTTCTTGAACTATCAAAGAACTAAGATTGTAGGACATACCACCACCTCAAAACCATCAGGAAATACACCCAGATAACTCTCATTAACAAAGGCTTACTCTGTAAAGGAAAAGATTATTAGAGCATGGGGAAGGGCATTTCTCCCACTCCAGTCCCCTGTAGCCTTCCTCTCTCAGCTAGGAAGGGGAAAAAAGAAACACTAGTAAAAGTCGCAGCTCAGGGACACAGATTCACTAAAAACTGAGATATACTTATAAGCTTGTAGATGTGTCCCCTCCTCTATACCTCACCACCTCACCACAATACCAACAAACTTCACATAAAATAACAAAGGAGTATAGCCAAAATTGTTGCATATCATATACTTTCTTTAGAAGGAATACTTGGAAAAACCCAAAGAAAATGGGATCGATAAAAAAAAAAAAAAAAAAAGAATACCAGAAAAGATTTAAGTCTCTGGCATCTACAGTTATAACAATAATTAAACACAGCACCACTCCTAGACAGATTAACATAAAGCCTCAAAATAAAAGGCTATTAACCTCAGCTCATATTATGCTCTATATCGGTGGTCCCCAACCATTTTGGCACAAGGGACTGGTTTTGTAAAAGAAAATTTTTCCACGGACGGGCTGGGGGGGGGATGGTTCAGGAGGTAATGCAAGTGATGGGGAGTGATGGGGAGCAGCAGATGAAGCTTCGCTCACTGGCCCACCACTCACCTCCTGCTGTGTGGCCTGGTTCCTAACAGGCTGCAGTCTGGTAATGATCCACGGCCCGGGGGTTGGGGACACCTACTCTATATCATGTACAGCTTTCAACAAAAAAATACAAGGCATATCAAAGGTATAAGAAACTACAGTCCATAGAGACAAAATGAGTATTGCAACCAGACTCAGATATGACATACATATTGAAATCATTGAACAAGGAATTTACAATCATTGTGATTAATATGTTAATGTCTCTAATGGAAAAGTACAAAACATGCAAGAAAATACAGCAGTATAAGCAGAGTAATGAACACTAAGAAAGGATCAAAAGAAAATTATAGAAAAAATCCCCAAAGTAACAGAAATGAAGAATGCCTTGATAGGCTCATCCCTAGACAGGATAAGGTCAGGGAAAGAATCAGTAAGCTTGAAGATAAGTCAATAGTAATTCCTAAATGATATGCAAAATGTGTGGGGAAAAAAAAGCAAAATAGAACACCCAAGAATTGTGGGACAACAATTCCAAAGGCATAACTTATGTCTAATTGGAATAGCAGAAGTAAAAGAAAGAGAAAATGAAGCAGAAGAAATATTTGAAGTAGTAATGGCTAGTAATTTTCCAGAATTATTTGTGTCTGTGACAGACACTTTATCACATATCTAAGGAGCTTAGAGAAAACTGAGCAGAATAAACACCAAATATCTATACCTAGGCATATCATATTAAAACTTAAGTAAACCAAAGACTAAGAGAAAATCTTGAAAAAAGTCAGAGGGATAAGGGTGAGGACTATTACCAATGGTGGAAGAATTACACTTCTCATCAGAAATCATATAAGAAAGAAGGAAGTGGAATAACACTATGTAAAGTATTAAAAGACAAATAACAGCCTAAAATTCTATGTAAGGTGAACTGACTTTCAAAATGGAAGAAAAAAATTTTGTCAAACAAACAAAAACTGAAAGACTTCACCACCAGCAGATCTTCCTTGAAAAAAAGATTAAAAATATTTTATTCCAATAAAGGAAAGGGAGATAAATCAGAAAGTTGAATCTCTAGAAATTCATGTTTGCTTAAAGTAGGAAAAATAACAATGTATTAGATGACTATAACATAAAAATATTGGAAATGTATGACAATAAAGTCATAAAGAGAGGAAAAAAGAATTGAGAATAGTTTGTTATAAAGTATCTGCAGTATACATGAAAGGGTATACTGTTATTCGATGATGACTTAGATTAATTTAAAATGTATAATAAAAACTCTAGGGAAATTACTAAAAAGTGTTTTAAAAAGAAGTATAATTGATATAAGAAATGAGATAAAATGGAATAATATAAAATGGTCATTTAAAACCAGAGAAAGCAGAAAAAGTGATGAAAAAAAACCAAAAATCAAATGCAACAAAAATAGTTAAAATATGGTATATATTAATCAAAATATATAAATAATCCTTTCTAATGTGAATTGTCTACATATACCAATTAAATGGCAGAGATAGTCAGAGAGAATTAAAAAATAAGATTTAATTCATCTATAAGTAACCCACTTTAAATACAAATATTCTAATAGATTAAAAGTAAAGGGAAGGAGATAAACATAGCATACTAACACTAATAGAAATAAATCTGTAGTAGTTATATTAATTTCAGACAAAGCAGGCTTCAGAACAAGAAAAAATATTAGGGATAAAAAAGAATATTACATGTGTCAGTTCTTTACATTTATGCAACAATTCTAAAAATATATGCACTCAACAACAGACCACCAAAACACATGAGACAAAAACTGACATAACTGACAGGAAAAAATAGGCAAGTCTGCTAATATAGTTGGAAACTTCAGCATCTCTCTTTCAATAACTGAAAGATCCAGCAGGCAGAAAATAAGTAAACATACAGTTGACCTGAACATCAGTCAACTTGATCGAACTGACATTTATAGAAAACCTCATCCATCAACCACAGAATACATATTCTTCTCAAATTTACATAAAAAATTTACCAAGATACACTACATCCAGGGCCATAAAATACAGCTTAATGAGTTTAAGGTTATAGAAATCATACAAATTATGTTCTGAGGCTACAGTGAAATCAAACTAGAAATCAAAAACAGGAGAGCCAGAAAATCACAAATGTTTGGAGATTAAAAAAAAAATTTTAAATAACACATAGGTTAAAGACAAAGTCTCAAGGAAAATTTTAAAAAATATGACTATGATAGTATCTATTAAGAGGATTGAATCAATAGCAAACTTGCATAAAAGAAAGTACCAGGACCAGATGATTTCACTGATGAATCCTACCAAAAAATTAAGAAAGAAATTATACCAGTTCTTTACAAACTTTTCCAAAATATAGCAGCATTCTATGAGTTCAATATTTGGCATTACCCTAATACCAAAACAAGATTAAGACATTATAAGAAAAGAAAATTACAGATCAATATCTCTCATAACTATAGATGCAAATATCCTCAACAGAACATTAGCAATTTGAAACAAAAAGAATAAAATACCTAAGAATAAACCTACCTAAGGAGACAAAAGACCGGTATGCAGAAAGCTATAAGACACTGATGAAAGAAATTAAAGATGATACAAACAGATGGAGAGATATACCATGTTCTTGGATTGGAAGAATCAACATTGTGAAAATGACTATACTACCCAAAGCAAAGTACAGAGTCAATGCAATCCCTATCAAACTACCAATGGCATTTTTCACAGAATTAGAACAAAAAATTTCACAATTTGTATGGAAACACAAAAGACCCCGAATAGCCAAAGCAATCTTAAGAAAGAAAAATGGAGCTGGAGGAATCAGGCTCCCTGGCTTCAGACTATATTACAAAGCTACAGTCATCAAGACAGTATGGTACTGGCACAAAAACAGAAATATAGATCAATGGAACAGGATAGAAAACCCAGAGATAAACCCACGCACATATGGTCACCTTATCTTTGACAAAGGAGGCAAGAATATACGATGGAGAAAAGACAGTCTCTTCAATAAGTGATGTTGGGAAAACTGGACAGCTACATGTAAAATAATCAAATTAGAACACTCCTTAACGCCATACACAAAAATAAACTCAAAGTGGACTAAAGACCTAAATGTAAGGCCAGACACTATAAAACTCTTAGAGGAAAACATAGGCAGAACACTCTGACATAAATCACAGCAAGATCCTTTTTGACCCACCTCCTAGAGAAATGGAAATAAAAACACAAATAAACAAATGGGACCTAATGAAAGTTAAAAGCTTTTGCACAGCAAAGGAAACTATAAACAAGACGAAAAGACAACCCTCAGAATGGGAGAAAATATTTGCAAACAAAGCAACTGACAAAGGTTTAATCTCCAAAATATACAAGCAGCTCATGCAGCTCAATATTAGAAAAAAACACAACCCAATTCAAAAATGGGCAGAAGACCTAAATAGACATTTCTCCAAAGAACATATACAGATTGCCAGCAAACACATGAAACAATGCTCAACATCACTAATCATTAGAGAAATGCAAATCAAAACTACAATGAGCTATCACCTCACACTGGTCAGAATGGCCATCATCACAAAATCTACAAACAATAAATGCTGGAAAGGGTGTGGAGAAAATGAAACACTCTTGCACTGTTGGTGGGAATGTAAATTGATACAGCCACTATATAGAACAGTATGGAAGTTCCTTAAAAAACTAAAAATAGAACTACCATATGACCCAGCAATCCCACTACTGGGCATCAACCCTGAGAAAACCATAATTCAAAAAGAGTCATGTACCACAATGTTCATTGCAGCAGTATTTACAATAGCCAGGACATGGAAGCAACCTAAGTGTCCATCAACAGATGAATGGATAAAGAAGATGTGGCACATATATACAATGGAATATTACTCAGTCATAAACAGAAACGAAATTGAGTTATTTGCAGTGAGGTGGATGGACCTAGAGACTGTCATACAGAGTGAAGTAAGTCAGAAAGAGAAAAACAAATACCGTATGCTAACACATATATATGGAAACATAAAAAAAAAAAAAGGTTCTGAAGAACTTAGGGGCAGGACAGGAATAAAGACTCAGATATAGAGAATGGACTTGAGGACATGGGGAGGGGGAAGGGTAAGCTGAGACGAAGTGAGAGAGTGGCATGGATATATATACACTACCAAATGTAAAATATATAGCTAGTGGAAAGCAGCCACATGGCACAGGGAGATTAGCTTGGTGCTTTGTGTCCACCTAGAGGGGTGGAATAGGGAGAGTGGAAGGGAGACGCAAGAGGGAGTAGAAATGGGGATAAATGTTTATGTATAGCTGATTCACTTTGTTATACAGCAGAAACTACACACCATTGTAAAGCAATTATACTCCAATAAAGATGTTTAAAAAAATTAGCAAATTGAATCCAACAATGTGTAAGTAGAATTATATACCATGACCAGGTTGAATTTATTCCACATATACAAGAATGATTCAATATATGAAAATCAATCACTATAATCTATCACATCAAGAAGCTAAAGAAGAAAAATCTTTTATCAGTAGTTTCAGAAAAAGCATTTGACAAAGTCTAAAACCTATTCATGATCAGTTTTCAGCTAAGACTAGAGGAGAACTTTCTCAAATATGTCTCAACCACATCTACAAAAAATCTATGGTTAACATCACATTTAGTGAGAAAACTGACACTTTCCACCTAAGGTTGGGAACAGGGCAAGAATGTCTTCTTTCACTATTCCTATTCAATATCATACTGGAAGTCTTAGCTAGTACAATAAGAAAAGAAAACAAAATAAACTGAGAGAAAATAACATTTTTGGGAGGAAAAAATTTACCAATGACATGGTTGCGTCTGTAGAAAGTTCCAAAGAATTAAAAAAAAAAAAAAAAGAAAGAAAGGAAGGAAGGAAGGAAGGAAGGAAGGAAGGAAGAAAGAAAGAAAGAGAAACAACCCTCCTGGAATTAATGAGTCAGTATAGTAAGGCACAGGACAGAAGGTTAATATGTGAGTGGAGACTATGAAACTAAAGTCAAAATAAACTGCACATAAGCATTGTACTCTAACTGATAAAGTAGTGTCCCACAGAAGTGTGAGTTAACAGTTTTGCTACTTCTGTACATTAGATGCATACTGGAATGGATGGTTGGAGTCAGGTTTCTCACTTAGAGAAACATACGAGGAAAGGGTGGAGACTTGAATGATACACATGGTAATAGATTTGAATTATTCATTAACTTATGTTTAGCTTAATGTAAATACAGTTGGTTACATACAGAAATATCTAGATAGATTAGACAGACAGACAGGCAGATAGATGTACTGTATATACAAGTGTTAGTATACATACATGTATTTCTTTGCTCTGTAATCTAAATGATTGGGATCTCAGTCACAATGAGCACACCAGTGCCTATTTTGTGGTATCTAATACGATTCTCCAACAAAGGAACCAGAACTCCTTAGAAAAGTGGCAAATAATATAAAATATAGAACTGAGATGTAAAATATAGAAGATAATTCTGGAGTATCAAGTAGTGCTAAAAAGTAGAGAACAGTTAAAAACACACGCACACGTGCAATGATAGTGATATGTCCACGGGACATAGGAGCTGGATAAAGAGCTCCTAATGGTCAATACAATTTGAACAACAAAATCAATAAGATAGTATTAGATTTTCACCCAAAGTATAAAATAAATATTCATGAGTCTATACTGATACAGATAAATGAGTGAATACATAAATGGGGTTTAAAAGAAAAATTCCCCATGAAGAATTCCAAATAATTTATGTAAATACTTTACCCTCAAGGAAGTGAAGCATAGCTCCCAGTCCTTAAATGTAAACTGCATATAATGACTTCCCTTTAAAGAGTACAGTCTGAAGTGTGTGTATAGAGGGGACATGGGAAGAGTAATTTTACAGTGGAAAAACCTGACAAACACTTTCTCAACTCAGCCAGATACGATGTGATGAGAAGGATAGTTTATCTCTGTAATCTTCCTCCCAAATATATGTAACCCTAGTCTAATATTGAAAAAAAAAGTCATAAAAGTCCCAAATGAGGGACAAAAACTTTATCATTACTCCACAAAATTGTCAAGATCATCAAAGACAAAGAAAATCTGAGAAACTGTTATAACAAAGAGAAGTCTAAGGAAACACAATTTCTACACATAATGTGTTATCCTGGATGAGATCCTGGAACAGAAAAAGCGCCTAAGGTCAAACCTAAGGAAATCTGAAAAAAGAATGGTCTCTATGCATTCATAATAATATATTAATATTGGCTCATTAATTATAAAAATGTGACACAATTAGATAAGTTGTCAATAATAGGGGGAACTGTGTGTGAGGCATATGGGAATCTCTCTACTATCTTCCCAATTTTTCTGTAAATAAAAAACTTTCTAAAATATACATTTTAAAAATTATAGTAGGATTTTCAATGTCATACCAGTGTTGTGACATTAGTTTTAAGTCCCCCAGTGTCCCATTTCTGTAACCCTCTTGGGGTTACTGCCTCTGCACCTCTGTTTAGTATTTTGAAGGATATAGTCCCGTTTTTGGTCATTCTTCCATCCCTGACTAGCTAATCACAATCTTAGTAGAAATAAAAATTTTTGAATAGTCCCTTTTGTATTAATTCTTCTCATAAAATCCTTTGTATTAAACACACACACGCACACACATTTTAGCTAATGTTACATATATTTTAATGGAAAGAATCTAAAGGGAGTAGAAATAGGACAATAACAACCTGTTACTGTTCCTGAGGAAATAATTAAATTTTAAAATATGACCATTGACTAGAATGTTCCTTGATGCTTTGTCCGAATTTCAGCACAATTAAGTCTGAGAAATTATTGGAAAAGTGCTATTTAAAGTAAAATGAGGGACTTCCCTAGTGGCACAGCCGTTAACAATCCGCCTGCCAATGCAGGGGACACGGGCTCGAGCCCTGGTCCGGGAAGATCCCACATGCCGCGGAGCAACTAAGCCCGTGCGCAACAACTACTGAGCCTGCACTCTAGAGCCCGCAAGCCACAACTACTAAGTCCACATGCCACAACTACTGAAGCCCGTGTACCTAGAGCCCGTGCTCTGCAACAAGAGAAGCCACTGCAATGAGAAGCCCACTCGCTGCAACGGAGTGTAGCCCCCACTCACCGCAACTAGAGAAAGCGTGTGCACAGCAACGAAGACCCAACTCAGCCAAAAATAAAAAGATGAATAAATAAATAAATAAATTTATTTAAAAGAAGTAAAATGATGCTTATAGAAAACTATGTATTTACTTCTAAAAAGGTAACGTAAACCAACTGAATACTTCATTCTTTGTTTGCTTTCTTTTAGTAGGAATTATTTCAGCTCAATACAGTACACTAGCTATTTTTTATTAATGACAACTTTAATGGTCACTTTTATATGTATTTGATTAATAACAAATTAACTTGTACATAAAAATGCAGTTTGATTGAAATACAGGATTCATCAGGGAAAATAATTAGAATTCTTTTTCGTGGTGGAATGGTGCTTAGCAATGTGCTAGGGCCTTAGAGGGAATCAAAATCAGTGAGATAAAATCCTTACCTTCACAGTATTTGCTGGTTTAATGGTGAGGGCAGATGGTGGTGAAGAGATGAAAATAGAATAAAAACATGACTACAAAGTAAAGAAACAATTGTGTCACAAAACAAAAGGCATCTAGAGGAGGAGAATAGTAACTCTCCATAGATAAAGTGATATCAGTTATAAAACAAATATAAAAGCAGAAATGGAAAAGAGAACATGATATATAGAGTGAATAAATGAACAGAATTCTTGCTCTTAAGGTTCTAATTATCAAGGAAGATAATGGGAATGGGGCAGATAAATTGTGATAAAATATGAGAAGCCATGAAAAAATACCGTGCAGAGTATAGATCAACAGACTGCTTGGGAAAGTTGGGAAAAGGCTTGATTGAAGAGTCACTATTTTTGGTAGGTTTTGCAGATGAGTTTGTCAAAGAATTGAATACTACAGGCCAGTACTACAAAAAGCATCTACAGTGTCTCCAGAATGTGGAGAATTTCACACAGGATACGTTAGGGACATGGTGGAAATTGAAACGTTAAGCTGGGGTAAGGTTTTGAAAGTCTGTGGACCAATATGAAAGCTGGTCCTGCTTCAGAGCAGATGGGAATTGAGAATGGAGACTCATGATTGGTTTTAGTGGCTCCTAATTTGTTCAATAACTAATAAACGAGCCATACAAGGTATACTCACAAGGTCAAGTATCCAAGTGAGTCAGTAAGTCACATTTTATTCTCTCCTTTGTTTCTCAAGAAGTCCTCCAATGGAAATGGCCAGTGAAGACTACAGAGAATGAGAAATCTTTCAAGTCAAAGGAACTCAGGATACCCTTAGACAATAAAGAGTATACCAATTACCGTATAGTGTTTTGTTCATTGTACCACAGTTAAATTTGTTTTAGTTTTGTCTCTTAATGTAACAACGGGACTAATACAGTAGGCCTGGCCATACCCTCCCATTGGCCATGATGCCAATTAAAGACATACAATTGTTTTTTTAAATGCTATTATCTAAACAAAATAATTTGATCTGTTAGAGACATAGTGGCATGGCCAATTTTTTCTCTGGTAAGACAATGCCGTCAGTGTGATGATCAATTAATTTGAAATGGGATAGGAGAAGAGATCGATGACAGGGATAGGATGCTGTTGTAATCACCAAAATAAAAGATGACAAGGTCCAAAATTAGAGCAGTTGAGATGAGAATGGAGAGGTTAGATGTGAAAATCATGTGTGAATGAGAAGTGAAAGAATTTAATGAATTTGGATAAAGAGGAAGAGAATAACACTCTTACTAGCTTGAGGAAATGGGTTACGGACGAGCAAAAAGACACTTATTGAAAAATAACAGAATCATTAAATTTAGGTTACAGAAAACATCCATGAAACACAGTAACTGGAGTCCAGGGTCAAAAACCCTGGCTTCAAAAAAAAAAAAAACACAAAACCCTGGCTCCATTTTCCTGTATAACCTTGAGCAAGCTACTTAACTTCACTGTGTCTGCTTATCTGAAATTAGAGAAGAATAATAGCACTAGTCAGCCAAAGTTTTTGTAAACGTTAAGTGAGATAATATTGTAACATTTAAAACAGTGACAGACGCTCAAGACGGGAAACATCATTTTCAGATTCATGAATTAATGAATGTGGAAGAAAGATTACTAAGAATGGTAATTGAAATAGAAATGAATAACTAACAGAACTTGTAGAATCTTGATATTTAAGAATTTCAAATGAAAAAGGAAAATATATAAACTAAAATGAAAAAAGTAGTCAGAGAAGTAAGAAAATAACCAGAATAGTGAGGTGCAAAGGAAGACAATGGAGAGAATACAGACTTTGCAAACTGCAGAAAAACATTATTGGTTTTATAGAAGAAAGAAGCATAATACACTGTATCAAAAATTTGGATTTATACTAAAAATATGGAATATTGAATAATTTATCAGTAAAGAGAGCACTAGCTGAACCTTCGGAACTCAACTGTGGTAAAAACTTCTTTTGACATTTTGGTAAGCTTAATAACAGGATATGACTGTAATATCATATTAAAAATTAAGAAATATACAATTAATTATAGAAAGTAAGAAGACATGAACAAACTTGATTTGCTTTGGAATCCCTTCAAATACCAGAGATATTATAGCTTGCATTTCTCAGGTGGAGAAAGATACACACAGGTCTTAAATAAACTATGTAAGAAAAAATAATAATCACTAGGAAATACAAGATTCTTGTAGAGACTTGGGGGGGTGCATTATTTCATATTTTGAATATCTATTAAAATTAACAGATTATATCCTACAATTTGGATCAGTAGTTCAGGACATAGGCATCAATGTTGCTTGATGTTGCTTACATACCCAAACTGGTAATACATAGCATAATTGTAAATGTTAAAGTCTTTCTACATCCAAAAATAATGAAAAGTGAACACTTGGTTCACTTTCTCAAAATATCTTTCTCAAATAGTCTTAATTAACAAACCTTAATTCTATTTTTTTTTTTACTTTTTCCTAGTTTTAAAGTAAACAACCCTATTAAAGTTTGCACTGAAAATCTTAAAAAAAAATCACTAAGAATATTCAGGTATTCATGAAGTATTGAAATATGGATAATGACTTGAGCATGTCACTAAAATGATCATCTGTTCCCAATTAATACTGATATATTGCAGTTGGGAGGTCTTTCAATGATCACATTACTGGGAAATTATTGCTACTCATATAATTCATTATTATAATCATGCATTTATCAAAGATAGAAAAGACAAGTCTCTCAAGAGACTTATTAAAATCCTTATTCTCTTGATTTTTAATTGGTAAAGAAGATAGCTTTTCCATTTTTTTTCCCTGAAAGAACAACTGGGTTTTCATCAACAGAAGTATCATGTAAAATTATGCAATTGTCATATACATAAATCTCCACTTTTAAAGGGCAGAAAATAATATGCCAAAGTGAAGAATCACTTTATAGCACTTTTTGTTCTATGAAGTCATAATCAAATCGAAAATTATTTATTAAACATCTATAGATACAAGGCAATCTATTAACCACTGAAGTTAAATAGCATAAAAGTGATAAGGTAAATGTACATAATACTGGGAAACAAGTTATATGTAGATTCTTTCATTTACTTCAGAATTATTTTTACCAATTTTTATAAGTTTAAGTAACTCTAAATTGTTGTATTTATTTATATATTTCTAATCCATAAACGTGGCAATGTGTCTAGCAAGACAGAACATTAAAATACAGTCACTTTCTAAGTACATTTTAGGCACCCATCCTCAGTTCTAATGCCCTGGTTCATCCTGTGACTGCACATGCCAACATGTTTGACATCAGACAATAAATTTCAGATACTCTTATAGGTGGGTGGAGTAAGTAATTCAAAATAACAAAGGATTTATGACTTATTGTTGTCCTCAATCACCAAGTCAAGTTTCTTCACTGTAGAGTCACTCCCTTCCTGCTTTACTCCATCCCCACATTTCCACACGACATACCTTAGAAATTCTTATGTCCAGCCCATACCTGGAATAGGGAGTCATACTCTCCCAACTTGAGGGCGGAGTATCTTCATAAATTAGTTGGAATAATTCTGCATGAGACATTTGTCTCTTCTTTCCCATTAATTAATTAATGTTTGTATGGTCTTATGGATATTTATTCTATACTTTGTGTTATAATACTATGTTAAGATTGTTCATATTGTTTCAGCTTTGGCTGAACACTGAGGACTCATTTAGTTGGCCCTTGAACTCCTATCACTGTGTGTGTGTGTGTGTGTGTGTGTGTGTGTGTGTGTGTGTGTGTGTGTGTGTTTGGGCATTTTCTTACTTTCTGGAATTACAAGATGCTATATTTGTATTTTCTTCCCTAGTCTTAGAATCAGGTATTTCTACAGGAAGCCCTAGTAGCTTTTATTGGAGAATGGTAAAGGTAAACAAGATCTGGGTACCAGATGTGCTCCTTGCTACTGGGATGTTTGTTTGTTTGTTTTTAACCTTCTCTGCTAACAGAGTAAAATTATATGTGGTTATACAAACCTGCATATTTACGCATATCTATAAATATTTCTGTGGGTAACCCTCTGTATTTATACTCAGCTAAACTTGAGTTTATTCTTATGTCTCCAATCCATTACCACATGTATCATTCTAGCTTCTTCCCCTGCTTATCTGTAAACTCCCACTCCAACAGTGAGACTCTGGCTCCCATCAATTCTGTCTGTTTATTTAATTATTGCATGAATAGCAACATCAAAGTCATAAATCATGTTGACAATATGTATACTTGATATGATGTAATGACAATGGCACTTTACTTCTGTGGCCTTCCTAGCATTAACCCATAGCACTAATCTCATCAAGAAAAAAAGAATTAGAGAATCCAGTTGAGGAAACTTCTTCAATACCTGAGTATTGTCCAAAATATTCCAACAGAAAAGGGACATTAGGTAAAAACTAATAAAATCTAAAATAAACTATAGACTTTAATTATAATGTATCAACATTGGTTAATTTACTGTAACAAATCATCATACCAACCTAAGATGTTAATAGTAAAGGAAACTGGGAACTCTCTGTACTATATTCTCTGATTTTTGAGTAAATCCAAAACTATTCTAAAAAGTAAAGTTTGATAAAAAGATTTTTAGAAAAGAATTTTTAATGTGTTTCAAAGTATGCTCACACAAACAGATATCAATAATTAAATTGTTGTGCATATAAGTAAATAAAGAACTATTTAAGTAATATCATATATAGATATTATTACAGGAAAGATGTACTTTTTAAAAACTATTCTTAGTAATAAATCATTTGACAGCTAAAATTTGGCTCTGTGGTAGGTTTCATATTTAACAGTTGTAAGATAAATCTAATTAATAGTAGAAGATAACTTGAAAATCCAAATTTTTAAATGTATAAAAAGAATATGTTTTTACACCATATAAAACATTTAAGTAAATGTATTACACTGTATTTTCAGTATGATTAGGGACAACATGACAGTGTCAGTCAAATGTTTTAGTAGCCTGGTGTAGAGATGATAAATTATACTAATAACATATATGTATTAATTGTCTCTGCTGTGTAACAAATTATCACAGACTTTGCAGTCTGAACTAGCATACATTTATTATCTCACGGTTTCTGTGGGTCAGGGTCAGTTAAGCCTGGGCAGAGCTTAACTGGGTCCTCCACTCAATATCTCCCAATGATGCCATCAAGTTACTGGGTGGGCTTTGTTTCTTTCTGGAACTTAGGGTCCTCTTCCAAGCTCCAAGTTTGTTAGAAGAGTGTAGTTATTTGCAGTTGTAGGACTGAGTTCTATATTTTCTTGCCGACTGTCAGCCAGGGTTCCCTTTCATCTCCTAGAGCCCCCGTGTATTTCTTGCCTTAATGGCCATCTCACAGGTTCCTGTACAGCGTGGCAGCTCACTTCTTTAAAGCCAGCAGAAGGATTTTTCTCTTCATGAATGGCACAGTGTCTCTCTCTTTTTTTTAATATAATTTTACTTTTATTTTTATTTATTTATTTATTTACTTATTTTTTTGTCTGAGTTGGGTCTTTGCTGCCGTGCACGGGCTATCTCTAGTTGCAGCAAGTGGGGGGCTACTCTTCATTGCAGTGTGCGGGCTTCTCACCGTGGTGGCCTCTCTTGTTGCAGAGCATGGGCTCTAGGTGCTCAAGCTTCAGTAGTTGCAGCACGCAGGCTCAGTAGTTGTGGCTCGCGGGCTCTAGAGCTCAGGCTCAGTAGTGGTGGTGCATGGGCTTGGTTGCTCTGCAGCATGTGGGATCTTCCAGACCAGGGATCGAACCGTGTCCCCTGCATTGGCAGGCAGATTCTTAACCACTGCGGCACCAGGGAAGTTCCACAATGTCTCTTTAAGGGCTTTCAACACATGTTGTGTTTTCTCTCAGTGCATCCTAATCAAGGCAGTCATAATGCCTATTTATGCCAGTACTGTAGATCTTAATTTTAATCACTCAGTTAAGGTGATGACTTCCAGCTTTATCCACTGTGAAATTATTTCCCCATTGTAATCAATAAGTATATTATGGTGCTATACTTTGAGATTATTACAATTAGCTATTAATCATAAAACTTTCAAATGCTAATTAAGCATTCATTGATGATTCTTGCCTAGGTCAATTATTATTTTTATGGTTACCAAATTTTATAATTCTACATATTTCAGCTTTCTACTGTAAGGAAGAACTTTCCCTTCTTAGTTATTTGTTTGCATATATTAATTTATTTATATCAATATGGGTTCATGGGTTCTTATTGTGTTCACTGTATTATAATTACCTACTTATATTTATTTATTTGATACTTAAATTGTCAGAAATTTCCAGTATGGACTCCTTCATGTTGAATCTTGTGTTCTTTTGAAATATCTCCATCATTCTTTAAGCACTCCCTGACTTGTTAGCACAAAAATGTATTCTAGGCTCATCTAGGATCAGTTGACCTAGTCCTGGCAATGCCATTTCCTGAAGGACCTCTAGCTCCTTTTAGTAAAGGCATGAATATAGAAGCCAAAATCTGAACACTGTTCTGTGCTACCAAAGGTCATGGCTTCTTAGCTACATCAGAAGACAGGGTTAGGAAATAAATGAATGTATATGCGTACTTTCACACATATCTATAAACCTCTCTTCTATTTCAATATCTATCTATTATGTATCCATCGATCATCTGCCAATTCCAAACCTGCCACCTACCAATCTGAAGCAGCCTGCCTTTTTCTTTAGTCTCTCCCTTCCTACTCCTATAGGACCAGTTTCAGATTTCACCTGGGAAGCTCCCAAGGAGCTTTCCAACTAACACAGTAACAAATTGGGATCTCATTATCACAAGATATTAGCCTATTTACTCACTCACAGAATACACAGAAAGTACTTTAAGAGTTGCTAACACATAAAAATAGGAAAATGAAACAGCAACTGAAGTACAGGATTTGTGTTTAGCCTAAGAGCATGTTGTCCAAAAACTGTTAATTTCCCCCCCCCTTTCCTATAGTTATACTATTCTTTTGAAATGTACTTGAATTTATGTGTTTCTGTTCATTTTTTTTTAAATGTTATTTATTTATTATTTATTTATTTATTTATTTATTTATTTATTTTTTAGAAATTCACGTTCTTATTTATTGATTGATTGATTGCTGTGTTGGGTCTTCGTTTCTGTGCGAGGGCTTTCTCTAGTTGTGGCAAGTGGGGACCACTCTTCATCGCGTTGCACGGGCCTCTCACTATCGCGGCCTCTCTTGTTGCGGAGCACAGGCTCCAGACGCGCAGGCTCAGTAATTTGTGTCTCACGGGCCCAGTTGCTCCGCGGCATGCGGGATCTTCCCAGACCAGGGCTCGAACCCGTGTCCCCTGCATTGGCAGGCAGATTCTCAACCACTGCGCCACCAGGGAAGCCCTGTTCATTTTTATGTTAGTATGTTTTCTCTATCCCCTTTGATTTCTGAGTTTATTATTTTTTGAGTATGTGAAACATTAACATAATTTTAAAAGTCAGAGTTGTAAAAAAAATATATTCACAGACGTGTTCTTCTCAACCCCTATTATTTCTATTCTTTCTACACTGTACACTTCCATCTTAACATAAGGAGCTAATATTATTGGTTTCTGGCTTATCCTTTCTGTGTTTATCTCTTTATGCATAAGTAAGCAAATACATATTATTTTAATTTTCCCTTCCTTTTTCACAAAATGTGTTATTTCTCTGTATGTATAGATATTCTTTTCTATTTTCTTGAAAATCATCCTACATCAGATCTTATAGATCTTTTACATTCCATTTTACAACTGCATGACCATTTTGTGACTATACCAGTTTATTAACCACTCTTCTATGTTTGGGGTATTTACACTGTTTCCAGTATATTGTAAATACAAAAAATGCTGCAATTAATAAATATACATTTATGTATTTTTATATTATTGGAGGTGTATCTTTAGCATAAACTCCACAAGAAGGGAAATTTTGGAGTCATAAGATCAACACATATGTTGTTTTGTTAGACATTGTCAAATTCTTCTCCATAAGGATTCTACAGATTGGAATTTGCACCAAAAAAATGTATGAGTGTCAGATTTCCCACAGCTGTATGAACAAATTCATAGAATTTTAGAAGTGACAAAAACAAAAAAGATAAGATAACGGATGCACTGCCTAATATTGGGCTACCCTTGATAATTTTATAGTGGCAAATAGTATTCCAACACTTTGCATTGAACAAAGATAAGGTATGGCACAGAATGAAACTTACTGGTCTTAGAGCTGTAAAACCTAATTCTGTTTCTTCAGTTTTGATAAAAACAGTGAAAATTCTATTTCTTGAATATTCATGTGTCTATA
Organism: Balaenoptera musculus; assembly: GCF_009873245.2. Classification (NCBI taxonomy): domain Eukaryota; kingdom Metazoa; phylum Chordata; class Mammalia; order Artiodactyla; family Balaenopteridae; genus Balaenoptera; species Balaenoptera musculus. Next base: position 111,413,212 of record NC_045788.1, read on the forward strand.
ATAATGAGTAAAGTATACCATTTTGTTAAACCTCAATTTCCAAAATGGGGAGAGGGCTATCTACCCCAGGTTAAAAATAACTCATTATGTAATGGAATTTCTAAATAAATGGGCTTTATTTAAAATAAACTTTTCCTAAATTTCCTAAAGGTGTATTGAAAAACATATTTTATATTATTGAAAATTATGTTTTTTAAGAAAACCCATGACATACTAAAGAAAATATCACTTCCCTTTTGGATGGGGAAAAAAATAGTTTTTATTTCCCAAGGATTGCACGTAGGTATATATTTTGCAACTCTATTAATTCCAATAATACCTTATCAAAATCTGCTCTTCAATTTTTCCACATAGATTTATAGGCTCAAACAGAGATGATACACAATCTTTGAGCATAATCAGTGTACCCTGCACTGCAAAATAAGCCTACATGCCTGAGTTCCTTGCCTGAATGCTTCTGCAAACACATTACGACCTGTCTTGTGCTATACATTACTATTAGCAAATGAAATACTGATGTAGTTTGGGTATACTCATTACTGTAGCCAACATTGTAGATTTATTCCATGATATGCATATAATTCAGTTTAGTAAACACACAATCCTGATTTATTTGGCTACTTGGAATCACAGAAGTCTTCAAAAGGATTCCTTTTTTCTCCCTGATGCAGCATCTGAAACATTACATTCTCGTCCCTGCTATAAATGCAATCTATATGTCACCCTTAATTTTACATATCCTTTTAGGCCAGGCTTTGACTTTTACATGGTAAAAAGCACAGATCTAATTTGACTTACATACTTGATATTTGATAATTAAAAAATAAGAGAATTTCTGATGAAAAAGTTAACTAGAAATGATTGCTACATTTAGTCTTTTTTTCTGGTTTAATTAATGCTATAGATATATTATTTGAAATACTAAACCAGATATTTAAAATGCCCTATCATAACTCAATCAATATTAGTTGAATTAGGAGCATCTCCGTATTTTAATAAAAGACTCTATTATCTAAATTCTTTATTGCTTCTTGTTTATTCTGTGAGCTAAGAATAGCATTTTATATATTTTTTAAAGCCACTGATTTCCTTTAAATAGAATGAAATCTTCATGTACTGTAACACATTGTTTAAGAATTTTGATATACTACAAGTGCATTCAAGCATTGCTTGATACAATTATTTGTTTAATCTGCTTTTTCTCTCTGCATTGTTTTGCTTCTTTCTTCTTTTCTGACTTTTTATCACTTTCCTATAAACCTGGTACAAGCACACACACCAGTGGAAGTATCATTATTTTAGATTTTTAAAATCACATTTTGTTGTTCAAAGTAAAACTTTACACACATCATAGTTTCAAGGGTTTAAAGATTATTGAAGATTAAAAGATCCATCACATAATGAATAGTTGTCATATAATAAATACATTTTGCTATAAAATTATCATCAGGAAAAACAGGGTATTTTAAATTGGCCCAAAACATTCATGAATAGTCTACAAAGACACAGACACACATACACACACACATATGTGGGTATATGTATATATATATACATATATAATATTAAGTGATGTATAATATGTTATTATAATAAGAATAAAATGATCGCTATTTTTTCAAGAATTTTTCAACAAGAAAACACAATAATTTAGGCACAAAGAATGCACCTTTTCATGATAAAGAGTTCTTATACAACATATTAAAAGGAAAATGTTGCATAAGGTTTATCAGCTCAAGCTTAGAGTTTATGTTAATTTATTTAATTAAAATAATTATCATTGAGTCATAAAACTTTTCCTTTATTTATTTGCTTATATTCATCTATTTGTAATGCCAGAACTAAGAGGAAATAGGTTTCCTTTAAATATGTAAATATATACATACAAAAATATATATACACACAAGTATATTCATACACATATACACACGTAGTTGTGTGTGTGTGTGTTTGGTTTGTTTCTGTCATCTGACCAACTGGCACTTAACTCTTAGGAATTCATTTTCAGTGTTTACCCTATGTTGTATGCCTTAATTGACTTATAGCTTAACCACAAAACACATTTGATAATTTGATCTAATGTACATTACCAGACACTATATATTTTTTCTATCTTTTGCTATTGAAATATGAATGCATATGAGAGAAAATGCCAGTCATTTTATTTTCTTCCAAATTAAAATTATTGGATATTGCTTCACAAATTAAAACACTAGTGCTTGGTTTAAAAGATTTAACTGCAAAAGTTATGATTCTATTAAAAATGTGTCCCAAATGTAAAAGAAATAATGTTACTATTTTTAAAGTGAAAAGCTGATTTCAAACCATATTACAAAGCTATAGTAATCAACACAGTATGGTGCTGGCATAAAAACAGACATGTAGATTAATGGAGCAGAACTGAAAGCTCAGAAATAAACCCATGCATGAACCTATGCCAACTGATATTTGACAAGGGATCCAAAAATATTTGGTGGAGAAAAGACAGTCTTCAGTAAATGGTCCTGGGAAAATTGAATATTCACATTCAAAAAAATTAAACTAGATCCCTGTCTTACAGCACTTACAAAAATTAACCCCAAAATGGATTAAAGACTTGAATATAAGACCTAAACCACAAAATTCCTAGAAGAAAACATAGGGAACATTTTTTTTTTTTTTACTTGAGTCTTGGCAATAATTTTTTGGATATAACACCTAAAGCACAAGCAATAAAATTAAAAATAAACAAGTGAGATTACATCAAACTAAAAATCTTCTGTACAGCATAGCAAATGAACAAAAAATGAAAAGGCAACCTACAGAATGTGAGCAAACATTTGCAAACCACTCATCTGATAAGGGGTTAATATCCAAAATACATAAGGAACTCATACAACTCAATAGCAAAAACAACCAAAAACTAATTCGGGCAAAATGCCCAAATAGATAATTTTTTTTCAAAGAAGATATTCAATGGCTATGCACATGAAAAGGTGCTCAACATCACTAATCATCAGGGAATTGCAAGTAGAAACTACTATAAAATATCACCTCACACCTGCCAGAATGGCTATCAACAGAAAGATGACATAACAAATGCTTGTAAGGATATGGAGAAAAATGAACCCTTGTGCACTGATTTGGAATATAAATTGGTATAGCCACTGTGGAGACAGTGTGCAGATTTGAAGAAAATTAAAGATAAGATTACTGTATGATCCTGCAATTCAACTTCTGAGTATATATATGAAGGAAACAAAATCACTATCCTGAAGAGATATCTGCATTCACATGTACATTGCAGCATTATTTACAATAGCCAAGACATGGAAATACTAAGTGTCCATCAATGGATAGATAGATAAAGAAATGTGACATACGCATATATGTGTATATCACATTTCTTTACCTACCTATATATATATATATCACATTTTTTATCCATTTATTCATTGATGGGCACTTAGTATTTCCATATCTTGGCGATTGTATACACGCAGACACACCCACCCACACACACACAGACACACACTGAAATACTATTCACCCATAAAAAAGGGAAATCTTGCCATTTGTGACAACATGGATGAACCTGGAGAGCATTACGCTAAGTGAAATAAGTCAGACAAAAACATACAAACACTGAATGATCTCACTTATACGTGGAATATAAAACAAAGCAAAACAACAAAACAAAAAAATCCAAATAAACTCATAAAAATAGTGACCAGATTTGTGATTGTCAGAGGTGGGGTTGGGGGAGGTGAGGGATAGGGGAATTTAGTAAATTTGGTTAAAAGATACAAATTTTCAGTTTTAAGATAAATAAGTTCTGGGATGAAATGTACATTATGAAACTATAGTTAACAATACTGTATTGTATATTTGAAAGTTGCTAAGAGAGTAGATCTTAAAGTTCTTATCAGAAGGAACAAAAAAATTGTAATTATGTGAGGTGATGATGCTAAGTAAACTTATTGTGGTAATCATTTTGTAATATATCAAATCTTTATAATGCACACCTTAAACTTATACAATATATGTTGGTTATATCTCAATAAAATTGGAAAAAAATAAAGTGAAAGGCCACAACTTTGCTTAATTTCTCTATTCCATGTCTGTCTTTTAACATAGTATGTTAAAAGCTCTTTATATCATAATACTTTTCCCTAAACCCACTAATTAAACTAATATTTTGGTGTTAGGAAAATACATTATCTGAAAAACTTCGAAAACTAAAAAATTCATGTATTTAGAAGTCCGAATGTGTTTCCATGTACTTTTAAAATATGATAATGCTTGAGATTATTATTAAGCTTTTTCTATTAAGAGAGATGTTCTTGTTTACCCCTCTCTTAACAATATTTTAGATATTGAGTCCCTTCAGTACTTATTCAAGTAATGATTTAACAGCTTTCATGATCATTAGTGTTGTTCTTAAGTCAGATGCCTGCTTAAGAAATTTTCCATTATGATTAAGAGTTTCAAATGTAGAAATACACCTTTTCATAAATCTAGTCAAAATAAAGCAATTTGCTTTATCTCAGAAATAAATTTAGGCAGTCAACATTGGGACAAAGTTCATTTGAGTCACAACTTTATTGTGACAGGACTGTATGAGGTACTACAACATAGTATAATTCCTCTGTAGGTCTGTAACACAATGGGGGATATAAAATCTAAGTCCCAATATTCATTTTTCATGGTAAAGTTGTAAGCATGCCTTTTATAACAATGTAGCACTTTCCTTTGTTAAATTCAAACAGATATTCATAAAGGGTCAATATTACATGAACATATTTATATGTTATTAAAATGACTTAAGTGGATTATTTAGAATCTCATTTTAAATAAAGATAAAATGTTGAACACATCAGTGACATCTGACACATGCATATTTTTACATTAAAAAAAAGACTACTCAGAATGTCTGACATTTCAGCTAAGTGAAAATAAAAATAAAAATGAGAGTAGTTTACTATACTAAGAGTCAAAAAAAATGTGCTTCAGGCCAAGGAAAAGCAAGTGCAGAAACTCAGAAATGGGAATGGACTTGAATATTCTAGAATAAAAGTTTAGTCAGTGTACACATAGTAAAATGTTCATCATGGAGGGTAACTCAAGTCTTTCTGGATATACAGTAGAAACGGAATTGTGGAAAAAGAAATTGGAGAACAAAAACACTAACTGGGGAAATTTTTTCAGTATTTCAGATTACTACAATTTATGTGGTGGCATTAGTGACAGAATGAGAAGGTGAAAATATAAATTGATGGTAAAGTAACAATCTTTGTTGAAAAATTTAATGTGAATAATAATGAGAAAGAGTTATAAGAATGGCATTTAGATCTTTGTTTTTTGTAAATGGGTAGATAATGCTACAAATAAATTAAGGTGAGAAAGACTGAAGAAGATAATAGTTTTTATTAGAGTAATGAAAATTAAGAACTCTGTTATAGTCATATTAAGTATGAGCTACCTGTTAGACATGTAGTCTTTTATCCATAGCTTATCATATGAGATTTAAGCTCAAGGGAGATAATGAGACTGGAGAGAGGTAGAAATAAAGTCAGGAGACTGAGTGAACTCAGCAGAGAGTAAAGAAAGTAAAGAGAACTCTGAGGCATATTTAATTTTATAGAAGAGAAGGATGAACCAGAAAGGAGATTATTAGGGAAAACCACAAAAATTATGAAGGAAATCACAAGAAGGGGGGAAGCCAATTTGATTCAATCAGAATGCAGATGTTGTTAGCTCTACTGAGATAATTGGTCTCATTGAAGGAGAAATTACATTAATAATACAAATTTTAAGTTAATGTGCTAGAGTAGGTTCAAGTTAAAATTTTACATGATCATTAGGCATAACCAAGAGTTCAATAGGTGATAGCAGGAAGAAATGTTATGGATGACCTACCTATACAGATACAAGATTTTACAAGAGAAAGGTGTATGTTAAGGAGAAAGGAAAATAAATGGGTGGATAGCAAAAAGGGAAAACAGGAAGGATAGTTATCACACTTTTTAAAATGAAAGCAAAGAGAGATGATGGAAAAAATGAGCTTCCGATTAAGGAGTCTACAGATTAAGGAGAAATCTCAGAAAATAGCCACAGATCAGTTAACACCAAGAGGTGGAAGAAATTTTCAGAGAAGAAATTGAGAAAAACTGGACATTTAGTAAAGGCAGATTTATGGTTCCAGTGAAAAGACTTAAGAGGACAAGCAAAAAGAGGATTGACATAGATTGAGATGTACAAATCAATATAGAAATAAAAGCCTGGGTGATGATGGATGAGGTAGCTACTTGTGGTGACAGAGGTAAACAGGCACATCAGGATATGATTACATCTGCTAGTCTAATGAAGGAGTGTTGGCAAATGAGCCAAACAAACTTCTATACTTAGTTTCATGGTATGATCGAGATGGCCTTAGGTGACTTGTCTCCCAATAGATTTGGCAGTTTGGAGAAAAGAGCACCTTTATGGGAAAGCAACACAATAAAAGTTCAGGTTATCTTAGCTGTAGTAAGGCTTGAGATAAACCCAATAACCTTTAATAAGGTATATATTATAATCCAAACTCTAATGATAAGGAAACTAAATCACAGAGCGGTTAAGTGCTTTCCTCCTTGAAAAACCACTAGTAGCTCTTATGCTTTGGGCATATTAGAGTAGCTGGGACTGGACTATCACTCCCTCAAAAACAATTAGAAGCCTGGAAAAAGATATGAGACAACTGTCTTTTCACATTGGACAACAGACAACTCAGGACTGTGACCCCTAGGAAAACAAAAACAAAGCAGGTGATCTCTACAACTGCTCAGCCTCTCTACCTGAAAACGCTTTCCAGATTATGTTACACTGAGATGAAACCAACTTTTACATTGCATTGAAAAGACATATATCACAGTTCAAAATGGCTGAGGTGTCTGGAATACTTGCAGAGTATTAGAGAAGAGAGCATTGTATTGAGAAACAGCTCCAGGAATGTGATGAAGTGTTCCTTGAGTTTGTGACTGACAACTAATCCACATATATATAGCATGAAATTCTATGAGGCCGGGCAAAATCTAACTCTAGTGCAGTAAAATGAAAAGTTCCCCAAACTCACACAGGGTTAGGAGATATTTGAGTACTGACCACTGTATTGATGAGTCCTTGTTGAACCTACTGTGCTTCAGTGGAGAACCCCATCAAGGTCATGTCTTACTAGTGGGCTATACTAGCAATACAGTAATGGGTAAAAGAATTTAAAACTTTTACTTAAAAGTTAAAAAAAATACATGACAGAAGATCTAGATGATCCATGCATATCTGATCTGCCAGTGCAAACAAAGACCTCTATTTTTTAAAGAAATACAACAAACCCAGTATCTATCAACATGAAATGTACAGCAATATACAGCAACCAATTAAAACTCCCTAGATATGTAAAAAAAAAAAAGTAAAATATAATCAATAAATAGTAGAACAATTAGTCTATAGAGAGAGACTCTAAAATACAGCAATGATAAAATAGGCTAGCAAGTACTTGAAAAGAGTTGTTATAAGTACAATAAATATTCTCAAGGATTTAAAAAAAATCACAAACATAAGGAGAGAAATGGAAGATAAAAATTAGAATCAAATGGAACATTTAACAATGAAGTGAAAATATTTGAAATAAAAATTTTACTGGTCAGAATAATAGGAGATAAGAAACTCAAAAGAATAGATTAATGAATTGGAATGTATGGCATTTGAAATGATAAACACACACACACAAAGAAAGGCTCAAAAAAATGAAGAATCTCAGAAATCTATTGGGCAATATGAAAAGATCTGAAATGTGTTTATCAAGTCCATGAAATAAAAGTGTGGAAGGGGAAAGAAGAAGGCAGAAAATAAATCAAAATAATCATGAACATTTTTCAAATTATATGAAAACTATAAGCACACAAATTTAAGAAGCTCAATAAACCTCAGACAGGATTAAACCAAGAAAACCACAACAGGGCATATAATAATTAAATTGTTGAAAGCCAGGGATATGTAGAAACTCAAAAGGAGCAAGAGAAAAATGACACATTACAGACAAAAGAACAAGAAGAAGAGTAACCATAGACTTATCATCAGAGAAAAGGTAAGCCAGAAGAGAGTAGAAAGATCTTCAAAGCATTTGGGGGAAGAGATTGTCAATCCACAATTCTATATCCAATAAAAATAGATTTTAAAAAGAATGTGAGACATCTACTTCTGGCCATGAAAAATTAAACAACTAGAAAATTAGACAAAATGTATAAAATCACTCTTCTTGGGTATTGGACCAAGGCAGCAAAGAATTGCAATCTGAGAAAACAGAACCAAATAAGGTAGCTCTATAATTGCTCAGCTAACTGCTCAGAAATAGTCTGTAGCACAGAGAGGGAGTACTCAAACACAGCTAGGAATCCACTGAATTGGGAGGATAGAGATAAGAGTACAAGAGATTGAAGTGGATAGAATTAGCGAGCATAGAACCACAGAAGAGGAAACTGGGGAGGGAGAGAGAGAGAGAAAGAGAGATCACACCAGACATCTGTAGGTGAGTCCAATGGAATGGAATGCTTTTTTCATCATTCCAATGGAATGATTGTTTTATGTTTCTTTTCATAAAGCCTAAGGTATTTGTTTCATTTGTTGTTGAATTTTTTTATTGTTAATTCCAAGTTTAAGCTCCTTGAACTGAACAATTAAAAAATGACTGAAAGTTTTTTCAGGATAGATATATATACACCTTAAATAACACCATATTTATATGTGTAATACACATGCAAGATGCTTAATTTTTTAAATGTATCCTACATCTGTATGCATTAGTACATATATGATAAAATTTTATATAAGCATACTGCATTTTTGCAAAATAGGAAAAATACACCCTATTCATATAATTATTATTAGTGAATATTGTCAAAGATAATTTACAATATTGTCTCTAACTATTAAGTTTTATATAAAAAACAAAATCTTTCTTGGAATCCATCTACAGAAAAATATATAGATGTAAACCAATATATATATATATACGTAAAAATACTCCTATATAATTAGTAATAGGATAATTGGAAACAACCTAATTTTCCATCTATAGGGGATTAGCTACATGAATAATGATATACATAATGCAAAATATTTATACAGATATTTAAAAGAACTGACATGCTCATTTAAGAAATATGTGGATCTTCTTATAGTAAGGGAAAGAATCAATAAAGAAGGAGCATAATAAGATTACTCGTTTTTCTAAAAATATATGGTTTGGAATTTTCTACTGATTAACTTTCTTATATTTAAAAATTTATAGGCAGCATGCACGATTTTTCAAATTCAGTTGCTATAAAAAAAAGAGACATTAACAGTTAGATATATCTAAAGGACCTACAGATCTAAATTTTTCAGTTTTTAACAATTTATTTATTTTAATACCCTTGTTTCTATAATAAGAAAACTCATTTATCTTAACAAAAACACTAATAATAATTTGGATTTAACTATAATAAATGCAGGGAGGGAGGTGAAAAAATATGTAGATCAAAACACCACTAAGTTTATATCAGTTGTGGTTCAAATAAAAGTATTATTATTAGTTCATAAAATCTATATTTTTTTGCTATTTTATTTTAATAAATCTTAATATTATGATAATAATTATTAAGCCAATAATTCAATTAAGCAAGAAACATGATTAAGTAAATATTAATAAATGTACAGGTAATTTATTTATTGAATCACCAAATATTTTATTTTATTTATTTATTTTATTTATTTATTTTTTTATACATCTTTATTGGAGTATAATTGCTTCACAATGCTGTGTTAGTTTCTCTTGTACAACAAAGTGAATCAGCCGTATGCATACATATATCCCCATATCCCCTCCCTCTTGAGCCTCCCTCCCACCCTCTTTATGCCACCCCTCTAGGTTATCACAAAGCACCGAGCTGATCTCCCTGTGCTCTGCTGCTTCTTCCCACTAGCTATCTATTTTACATTTAGTAGTGTATATATGCCAATGCTACTCTCTCACTTCATCCCAGCGTTCCCCTCCCCACCCCGTGTCTTCAAGTCCATTCTCTATGTCTATGTCTTTATTCCTGCCCTGCCACTAGGCTCATCAGTACAATTTGTTTTTTAGATTCCATACATATTTGTTAACATACAGTATTTGTTTTTCTCTTTCTGACTTACTTCACGCTGTAGGACAGACTCTAGGACCATCCACCTCACTACAAATAACTCAATTTCATTTCCTTTTATGGCTGAGTAATATTCCATTGTATATATGTGCCACATCTTCTTATCTATTCATCTGTCGAACATTTAGGTTGCTTCCATGTCCTGGCTATTGTAAATAGTGCTGCAATGAACATTGTGTCACGTGTCTCTTTTTGAATTATGGTTTTCTCAGGGTATATGCCCAGTAGTGGGATTGCTGGGTCATATGGTAGTTCTATTTTTAGTTTTTTAAGGAACCTCCATACTGCTCTCCATAGTGGTTGTATCAATTTACATTCCCACCAACAGTGCAGGAGGGTTCCCTTTTCACCACACCCTCTCCAGCATTTACTGTTTCTAGATTTTTTGATAATGTCCACTCTGACCAGTGTGAGGTGATAACTCATTGTACTTTTCATTTGCATTTCTCTAACAATTAGTGATGTTGAGCATCTTTTCATGTGCCTCTTGGCCGTCTGTATGTCTTCTTTGGTGAAATGTCTATTTAGGTCTTCCACCCAGTTTTTAATTGGGTTGTTTGTTTTTTTGATGTTGAGCTTCATGAGTTGTTTGTATATTTTGGAGATTAAGCCCCTCCTGCCTGCCTCTCCTATGCCCGGCCTCCCTCCTATGCCCCCAGGATCCACACGGCCCAGGGAAGGCCTCTGAAGGTATAGGACCCAGCCTGAGAGCTGGGCAGGCTAGCTAGGCATGCTTCCCAGGCCGATTGGGCAGGGGATATGCTTGGCGCACTCTTCCCTGATCCAATTCCCCAAGGGTCCCTCCAGGTGTGGGACCCTCTCCCCCCTCCCAGCCACCCCTCAGGGGCTCTGGTCCTGTCTGGCCTCCACTTCTCCTTCGCCCTCAGTCCCCCCATGTCCTACGGTTCACTTGGGGTTTCCTCCTGTCTCCTTGGGCATCAAGGTCCCTCACCAGCATCCGGCAGGTGCCCTAACCAAATATTTTAGAATTGTATAAAGTGCTTTGAGAATAAGTGAAATATATGGAATATGTACTCTGTGGTCATAGTTATTTATACTTATATCATCATCCTACAAAGAATAGAAACAAAGAAAAAGGAAACATTTACAGTTAGATATGAGTCTGCTTTCAAATGATCAAATTTTTTATAATTTTCATCTTATATAATGGACACCTGTCCTTGTTACCATGGTAACATGAATATGAACTTACAGTTTGCATAATTTATAATCTAAGAAAGTGTTCATAGCTGCTCTCACAATCTAAACAGAGGACAACTGTGTTTATAGATACTTTAGTTTCCAAGACAACATGATGTGCACTCATGCGACTCTATGGAAACCAACAGACTTGCAATTGGTGTTGAACACTTATGTTAACCAAACTCTGTTGGGTTCTCAATATAAATGCAAGTGAAAGGAGGATGGGCAGCTCTTCACCTCCATGTTTCAAAGTTATGCATCCAACCCCAAATTTGCTTTGGCATCCCTTGGATGTAAGTTCTATATAGGTACAATATTACATTATTGTTTACAGCATAAACAAAATATGACTATATTTTTAGAGCCAAAATTATTTCTAAATATTTATCAGGAGAAAGCACTGTTTTTCTCTATTCCTAATATACTAAGGTTTTCCTGTACAAAGCAAGGTTTTGGAAACAATTCTTTCAAAAAATTTATACCAAAGACTTTTAACAGATATTATTTATTCTCAGTTGCCAGACTGGCTATTTTAAAATATCCTGTCATTTCTATGTTCAGTGATTCTGATTAACAAAGTTCAATCCACACATTAAGTAGATATTGAAAATCTTCCAATAAAATGCACAAAGTAAATGACATGATAGTTATCTAATAAATCATCTCCTAATTTGCCTTAAAATCTTCACAAAGGTATATACATAGCTGCCAGAAATCTAAAAATTTAAAGTAATAAATATAAGAAAACTTTTTAGAATTTGTGACAATTTTCTATTAACTACACGAGTATTAATATGGTAAAGCATGGTCACTAGCAAATAAGCTATATGGAGGATTCAGCCTTCATATAACATTTTCCCCAAATAAGATCCATAGGATTTGTGTAAAGCAGGCAAGCATTGGCTTTATTGAATCTGTTCAAATTTGGGAAGAGGCTAGATTCATTTCCTTTTATTTCCTCCTTAATCAGTACTCAACAAACAAGTAAGAAGGGTGTGAATTTCAACACAGGAATACCTATAGAATGTACAAAAATAGAATTGTGGGAAGGTAGATAAATAGCTCCAACATCTATAAATGCAGAGAATATTCACTCTACTCAAATTAATTATGAGATAATAGACAGTTCCAATCCAAATACCAATGGCAATGGGATATTTTGCTGAAGGGGGCAATTAGAGATAGTGATCAAAGGCATCTCAAATATTCTGACCTACTGGCAAAAAAGTTTATTTTTCAGAGTTGCAATAAATTATTGTCATTTGAGCTTCTGCTAGCGTATTAGTAACTAACCTAGATTTGGAATTGTTACCTCTAGTGAGGGAACAATAACTTACTATGCAGAAACAATATCCATTTCTAGTTGGCATGTTGATCATATCCTTAACATGCTGAATGAATGAATAACTGACTCTATAGAATAAAACTAAGAACAAAGTTGACAAAGATATCCTTAATGTCATTAAGTGTCAATAATTTTTACCTCTATTTATCTTACTAGGTATTCATAACTTTTTTCAGGATAAGGTAAAACTAGACTCTTAAGTGCCTTGACTAAATAATCTTCAAATCTATTTATCATATTTGGTGAATTGCAACATGAAATTCAAATATAGTTGATTTGACATGTCTAAAATGTCATGTAAAGAAACATCACTTTCTAATTTCTAGGAGAATAAAGGCTTGCTAGAGTACTGAAATATGAACCATTGTCTGAATTCTAGAGAAATTGTACTAGAAATTGTGAAAATGGAAGTAAACTTGATAAAGCAATCATTAATCTATACTATAATCTATAGTGCAAGTATAGCAATCTATAGTACAAGAGAAGATAGAAAGATGTTGCATCCTTTCCCAAATAGCTAACTTCTCAATCAAAGAAGTCTATATCAACCAGAAAACCAGGCAGGCAGTTTTCTATTTGGTAAGCCTGAGGTTGGAGAATGAAGTGAAAGGTATTATTTCTTTGTATCTTTATGATTTTTAATTCTGTGAACTTCTTACTATGTACAAGGAAAAATAGATATTATTCTATCTTGGTAACACTAGAAGAACTACCAGGAAAAATCGCTTTCAGGAAGATATTAGCTGAAAACTAATTTTGTGGCCTAGAATCAATTTTGATCTTAAATATACCATAATATTTTCCAGGATATACATCTGAAATATATCACATGTACCTGTAGATTTAGAGGGAAGGAATGACTAAAGTTTTTTCTAAAGAAAACCACAAAGGATGTTTCCTGATTATATTACTCATTTACAAGAAGTTTGAATACATTCTCATGTAGAAAATTCTCTGGCAGCAATGAGACTTTTGAAAATATGGGGAGTTAAAAACACTGTATCCATATTTAATTCAGTAGAATTTAAGGTATTTCTAGAAAGGAATTTTGTTTCATGGATTTTATGAACAAAAATAACCTTAGGAAATCCTGTAGTTTAACATTCCTTCATTACCTATGAGAAAACTAAGATCCAACAAAGATTAGTGACTAGCCCACACTCAAATACTGTTAGTCTAAAAGTTAGAGTGATACAAAATTCAAAGATTTACTTCAAACTTTTCTTGTACAAACATACTCAGAATGTTACAAAATAAACTACTATTTGTTATAAAGGGAAATCTTAAAAGACTGTCTTTTATAAGTTTATCAACAGGTGATTTGCCATAGAAATTTCTAAGTACCTATGCCAAGATCAAAGATAGATATAGTCATCTAAATAAAGATCTTCCTATCATGACAATATCATCTCAGGAGTGCTTTTCAGGAGCACACTGGTGTATTTTATCACGTTGCATTCAAAGATCCATAAAAATAAAGAAGGGCCCTAACTTGATATTGTATTGTATGGCACAAAAAGTCCTTACCTGTTAAAATATGCCTTATAAGAATGAAGAGTACTATAGGTACCTGATATCAGTGTTATTTATTTATTTATTTTTTTACCTTTCTTCAGCATTATATTTTCAAGTGTGTTTGAAGAGTCACTGAGGAAACTTCAGTTTATTTGTTTGAGGAACTGTATAGATTAATGCCAACAGATAAACATACAGTGCTTGAATTTTTCTGGCATTGGGATTTATTAAGAGTCTTATATAAAACTCTTTTTCTCTTTTCCCACTATTTTGAACTTATGTTATAATTATGAGATAAATTAAGACTTTTTAAAAAAAAGATAGAAATGACCAGGCTTTGAGATTTTTCCAGATCTTGGTTGAAAATTGAAGTCCCTCTCCTGTGCTTAATTGACAATCAGAAGTTTGTGGCTGAACAATAACCCAAGATTGTGAGATCTGACTGCACCCAAGATATTGCCATTGACTGGAAATGTTCTCAGCTGGGCATTTAATTCTCTGAGGCGTTTGGGTACATCCACTAGGTCAACTCATTTATCTCTTCTTATTGTAAGGCAAGTCCTGTTAAGAAATCATATATTTGCCTGTGTTTCATCAGTCAAGACATAATGAAATTTACCATACCTTTGAGTGAAAATTCCCTAAAGTTATAAAAGCTAAGACCTATAACCCAAGAAGTCCTTAAAATTCAATTTTCTTCCTTGAAAAATTCTACATTCCAGATAAGTGGTACAGTTTCTGAAAATAAGTTTATTTTCTGCTAATTTTAAGTCTTTTAATATTTTTACTATGAAATAAATAGCTCTAACTAGAAAAATGACTTCTCTGACTAGGGAAGAAAATGTGCTTTGTTGCAATACCTTGAAATCTTTCATAGACATCATGCCAAACTTCTATGAGCATAAGTCGAACATGCTGTTAGTAATGTACAATTCATGCCATAGGTTGGAGGCCCCTGTTTAAATTTGTTGAACGTTAGCAAAAGAAAAGTTAAGGAATTCTCTAAACTAGGCTCTTTATAGGGCAGGAGATGAGTTACTTTACCCAGCTTAACAAGATGAGAACAGCATAAAAAATGTGCCCTCTGGAATAAGGCCAGTACCGTGATTCTAGAATTCCACAAGATTTTGCTTCTCCAAACACATTTTTGCTGAGCTGTCATGACAAAAATCTGCTCTGCTTAGTAGCATAAACTTCTTAACTCTGGGTGAAATCTTAACCTCTGCAAGTTAAAAACAAAATGAGGACATTGCAATAAAGGCCACTATTAAGTAGGGATATTTCCCATTGTGGAAGACAGTTGGAGAGTAAGAGGTAATAGGTCTTTGATATAATAGCAACAATTCTGGATTAATTAGTTGATCCCATGTTTTAAAAAAAAAAAGATCTTAAGAGAATGGAAGACATCAGTTACTTCTTTGGAAGACAAGAGGGAAACATTTAGGTAGGGGTATTATACTTGGTTACAAAAGGAAAATACTGATGACGTGCACATTTTAGTGCCAGAGGGATGAACGTAAAAGGGAAGTATATAAAAGCTAACAAAAATGATCATTACATCTTTGAATTCTCTTCAGGATAGCTCTGAAGTCAAAGGACTTGTGAATTACAAATATCCACATCCTATAGCTCATACTCTAAGTTAAACTCTTCAGTATTTCACATAGGATTTATTATCACAAAACTATAGAAAATAGACAAGACTTCAGCTATGGTCTATTTCTCCAATATTCCCTAACTGGAAAAATGAATTTATTGGTCATAGAGATAAATGAACCTGTATTTTGGTTTACCTGTTTTAAGAAATAAAGGGTGCTATCTAGAGGTGAAGAGATTTATAGTAACATGTTATTAGCACATTTTTTTTTTTTTACTTTTATTGTGTGCTTTTTTTCTTAACTTTTGGATACATTCAAGATTACAACCTTGCTTATAAATCAGTCAAGCAGTATTTATTGACTTCTTGCTCTTTGGTTGCAAGTTTAATCATTCAGCTCCACATTCAATCGTATCTATAATTTATCATCACATCTAATGTTCCATGTCTGTATGAAGAAATGCTAGGCATATTTCTTGATAAATTTTCTTTTTTAATCCCATGAACAGTACCACTAAAATTATGATATCCTTGCAAATATATTAAAATGTGATTTTAAAGTTCTGTGTGATTTCTTTTTAATTTTCTTATTGAAAAGGTTTATCAAACAGTCTCACTTAAGATTCATTTTCTGATTAATGTGAAGCCTAACATTCACTATAAGGATGATCTCAGGAAACTAGTAAATTAAAAATGCCTACCTTGCACCTGTATTACATTGGACTCTCATTTAACTAAACTTGTTTTAATTTATTCTTTTTAAAATTAACTCTTTGTTGTTATGCCTTGGTGACTAATGATCCTTTGTCAAATTCTACATACTAACAAACACATGCACCAACATTTTTTCCTGTTTCAACATATCAAAAACTGACTAAGGAGACTTTTTTTTTTTTTGCCATAATGGAATAAAAAAGGCCAGATTTAATACTCACTGTAAACAATAAGAAAATTAACAAAATGCATATAATGATAGTTTTAGAACTTTGGAAAATAGGCAGAACATGACTGTGAGCCCAATGACCAGCCTAACTTAATACCTCGGTAAAATATTTGGAAGAGAGAGCAAGGAAGGAAAACCTTAAAGAAGCTAGAGACCTTGCTGAGTCTAGAGAACAGAGATTGTGGTTGGGGGAGAAGGGTGAGCTGATACAACCAGAAGTTGTGGGACAGAGAGTTTGAAAAAGGAGGGAGTTATTTATAAAAAGAGCTCCAAATATTTAATTAAGGCTTGCCTTATTTAAATGATTCTCTGCTGAGTACTCAACTATAGTGAAAATCTCAACAAGACCAAAGAATTACAAGGAAGTTGTAAGATGAACAATTCTTTGACCAAAAGAAGGATACATTTAAACTCCAACCAGGCAGAGTGGAGAACTTTTAGAAATCAAACCGGACATACATTAGAAACCACAAAGGAACAAAAGCTTAGTAGTAGAACTGAAATATCCTTGAAGTGAAGACCAATCTAGACCTTCCATTGAAATGCTTAAAAATAGGCCTTAAAGTGGTCAAATTGATATACAAGTAAGTGCAGGTTAAAACGAAGCCTCATGCTCTTTAAGGGAGATAACTAAATCCAAAGAGTCAATCTGTAATATTTACAATGTCTATCATCTTATCAAAAAGTAATAGATATATAAGGCAGCAGGAAAATGTGACCTGTAATTAAAATCTCAATACGTTTAAAATGGTTGAGTTCACAGACCACAGATCTTCCTTGATCTATGATAGAGTTACATCCCAATAAACCCATCTTAAATTAAAAATACAAGTCGAAGATACAATTGATACACCTAACCTACTTAGCCTAGCCTACCTTAAACATGCTCAGAACATTTACATTAGCCTATAGTTGGGCAAAATCATCTAACACAAAGCCTATTTTATAATAAAGTATTGTATCTCATGTAATTTATGGAATACTGTACTGAAAGTGAAAAACAGAATCGTTGTATGGGTACAGAATGATTTCAAGTGTATCAGTTGCTTACCCTTGTTATTGTGTGGCTGTTTGGAAGCTGAGGCTTGCTGCCACTGCCCAATATCACAAGAAAGTATTGGACTGCATATCGCTTGCTAGCTTGGAAAAAGATCAAAATTCAAAAATCAAAGTTCTGTTTCTACTGAACACGTATCACTTTTGCATGATTGTAAAGTTGTAAAATCATAAGCTGAACCATCCTAAGTCAAAGACTGTCTCTAAAACCATATACAAAACAATATAAACCCTAAGTGTTTGAAAATTAAACAACACTTTTTGAAATAACTCATGAATAACAGAAGAAATCACACGGGAAAGAGAAGGTATTTTTAGCTAAAGGAAAATAAAAACATGGCATATTAAAACTTGTGGAATAGCTTAAAGCAGGGCTTGAAGTGAATGTATAGTTTTAATTGCATATAGAGAAAAGGCAGTTTTTTTTTTAATCAAAACCACTTTTTGAGGTATGATTGATTTAAAATATATACCTACACAAATAATTGAACATAGATTTTTGTATCAGCTTTATTCATAAAAATCAAGACTGGGAACAACCCAAATGTCCATTAACAGGTGAATGGATAATAAGTGATAGTATATTTACACATTGGCATACCATTAACCAATGAAAATAATTGAAATACTGATTCATGCAACAACATGGATGAATTTTAACACCAATATTCTAAGCTAAAAAAGCCATATACAAAAGAGTAGATAATGTATGATGCCATTTGTATGAATTTCCAAAAACAACCAAACAGACTGAAAATAAAGAAGTGTAATATATAGGGGAAAAAAGTTAGTCATTAATTTCCCAAGGCAGGGGATTGTATGGGGTCTTGAATGAGAAGAGGCACATGGTAACATTTTAGAATGAGGGAAATATTATATATATTCACTGGTGTGGCTGTGATTATACAGATACACAGAGTTGTCAAAATTTCATATATGTGAACTTAATATCATTGCATTTGATTGTATTTACAGAATACATCAAAATATTGAAAATAGATGAAGGGAAATATAGAATTATACATTGTACATTATTTGGATTATCAAAATTGCTAAATTGAAAAATGAAGACACTGATGTAAGAGACAAAATATATTTTAAACATTAAAAAAAATTTTAAAACAACAATTATTTGAAAAGAAAGAATAAACCAAAGCAGTAATCAGATAAGAATTATTTTAGAGTTTGAATTAAGACTGGCCAACCAGACTAATAACAGTAGATGTTCTGTCCTGGGAATAGTAAGAAATAAAGAAACAGATATCAACCTTGAGAATTTGCTGGTTAGAAATTTATTCCTAGTCCAAATCTGATTCCAAAATATCAGAGCTTTCTTTTCTTAAGGGCAAGAACAACTGAAACAACTGTTTCTAGATAGTATACAGATAAAAGCAGAGTTGAACTAAGAAAGAAAACCATTTTTTTCAGGTAATTAATTATATCTGTGATGGGAAGAGAATAGATAGTGAAATAGGTTTTCATAGTTGATTATTTTTTATGTCAACATTTTGCATATTAGCCAACACATGTTTTATATATTCTAGATAGCTTGATAAGAAGAAAGAGGTGGGTGGCTTACTTCAAAAATGTTAAGATAACATGCCCAAGGCATTGTCTAAAAAGAAAAAAAAATAGCCTCCAGAAGTTTGATAAAATATAATGAAATTTTTACTATTGCTTCTTGAAATGACAGAAATATAAACTCCTTTGGAAGATGTTCCAGACATAAATGTTAAAACTGTAGAGTGTATAAATCTTCTGAAATCTCTCCCGTGTTTCTGATACATTTAGTAGAAGAATAGGACAGATCTTAGAGGAAGCCCCTGAGATAGCTGCCTGAAGTGGCAAGGTTTGCTGGAGATAGGGCTTGGTGTGCTGGAACTCACTGTTCTAAACATCATTAAAGTTCACTTTTGAATTGTTTTTCTTTAGCATTATCCCAAGTGGCTTAACAAAAATGGCTACAGTGCAGCTGTATTATGTAATTACTTTGCCCCAGGCTCACATAGGTTGTTTACCTTGGCCCCATGCTTCTTTAGGGATGTGTCCCAGAAGGACCACGGAGTTTTGAGTAAAATCTATGTTCCATACCTTGACATTTCTCCTTCCATGGAGCAAAATGATGGCCAAGTCAGAAAGCCTATTCGAACAGCAGAATGATGCATGTTACACAGATATAAAAGGGTTATGTAATTTAAAAAATACTTAGAAATTTTGGATAACTTTTAAGTTAAATATTTAAAAACCTTTGTTCCATTTAAATTATTTGGTTCAAAGGCTAGTCCTGCATATGCCATTTATATTTCAAGGTTTTGGGAAGATAACCATAGCTCTGCTGATAAGTGCGGTTGTGTTTATGATCTGTGACTATGATAGCATATTAACCATAAAATAGAGGCGCCTCATTTAATGTAGATGACTCCTAAGAGAGATTCGTTTAGTATTCTTGATTTATGCTCCTAAAGCAAAGATAAATGTCTGCTTGAACATTTTATTACCGTCATACTCATGTATGATCTTGTCTAAGGAAGCAATAAGAATTATGAAAAAAGGTGTACAGGACAATAATTTCATGCTCTACTGATACAGAAGGTCAGCATCTACTCTGAATCTGGCAATATTTTGACTTTAGATTCAGCTGTGGTAATGTAACAGTTATCCTAAGATAAACACTTACCCATTATTTATTTATTTGTATTTTTTCCCTTTATTTCCTGAACAAACCCCTGTTAGCGTTGCATGGTTGTAAATTAAATTTTAACAATATATACATGAAAAATTTACAATAAATACATCTGATTTTATCTTTCATAGGTTGAATTTCTGTATCTTTATGAGTTTGGGGGGTTATGTTATTCCTCTCTTCCTCTTATCACTTTCCCCTCCTCTCCCTCCTCTTCCTTCACCTCTAGCAGCTAGCCTCTTGTCATAAGAAGCCATATAAGCCAACTCACACCAGTCATTATTAAATGTAACCTAACAGTGTATTGATTTGTTTCCCGTGTTGCCACTTTGTGTGTGGATGCTCATCTGTGTTTTACCAGAGTAATTTAAACTGAGTTTCTCCTCTCTTAATTACTTGTCAACATCTGTTTTCTCTTAAGTCACGTTCAATCCATATTTATAGTTTAAGGGATTCCTATTTATTTTCTTTTGTACATATTCTAATGGCTTTTTGTAATGGATTACTTTTAAGCATATATTAACTATTCTAGTGTAGTCCACAGTATATATGATTTATTCTAGAATGACATTGGTTCAAATTTTTGATGTCTATATATTTTTACTTATAGAATATATTTATATATATACATATATGCACATAGATACATGTATATATATATTTATATTATATATATTTATATTTAATTAAATATGTAAATATAAATGATAAAACAATAGAAGGAATATCTATTGATATACTACACAATGTAAGAAATAGAACATTACCAGCAGCATTAGAGTATCTTGTTTATGTCTCCTCATATAGACCCATTCATCACACCCAAAGAAATTATCCTTAAATTTGTGTTTGTCATTCCTTTACTTAATACATGTAAATAATATATAATATACATTGTCTAGTGTTGCATGTTTTTGAAATTTCAGTACATGAAATTAAACTGTATGTGACATTTTGTAACTTCGTTTTTCACGCAACATCATGTTCTTGAAAATCAGTCACATTGATTTGCACAGCTCCAGTTCACTTACTTTCTATTGCTTTTTAATATTTCACTGTATGAGTATTCCATTATTCATTTTTCTAATCTTAGTTGATAGACATTTGAGTTATTCCAGTGTTTTTGTATTATAAATATTACCATGGATTTTGAGCTGTGTCTCCATGTATATTTGGACACAAATGTCTCTAGGGACACTGAATGAGATTGATGCTTCAGTTTTACTGGATAACCTAAGATCATTTTCAAGTAGATTTCATCCATCACACTGCTACCATGAAAGTCTGAGGTCCTTGTCTTCACTAATATTTAGTATAACAAACATTTTAATTATCATCTGTTTAGTTAGTGGTTTTAATTTGCATCTTCCTCTTTAGAATGAGGTTGAACAAAAATTACTTTTATTTTAAATTATTTTCATTTGAGCAAAAATTAATTTTACCCTTAAAGTTTCTAAAATAACTGTTTTAATATCTACTATATTAGTAAAACATTCCATATGAGAAACAAAATTGTCCTTGATTCAAAAATAAAGAACAAAAGAATATTATCTGTGGTTCATTTCTGTTAAAGAAAAAAAGTAAAATTTTCCTTCTTTTCTGAAAAATATTAGCTGGATACCTTAATGATCACTGAAACATAATTGAAAGTTTAATTTATTTTTTGTTTTGTTTTAAAATCTATAGTGCCAAAGTCTGCTAATTTTAATTTAATTAATATAGAAACAATTTATTTTTAAAAAATTTTAAGAATAAAACTGAATCCAGAAAAAGCCCTATTTTAATGAATTTACTGGAAAAGTCCATTAGTAATTAGTAAATAATACCACAGGAAGAGTCAAGTTACCATTTTCTGTTAGAAAAACTTTACTGGCCTTTTTGGTATTACTTTTTAGTTTTCCTTTTTCTTTTATTTATCTTTATAAAATATCTTACAGTTTTATTCCTCTAAAACAAAGGCATTAATAGAAATTCCTGTAAATCCTGCTTATTTTTTAATAGGTAAATTTTTATAATGTCAAGAGTAATGAGATTGCCAATCGATGAAATATATGGTGTATTAAAACATGGAAATGAAATGGGCATATCAGTGAAAATGACATGGGCTTGGGACCTTTGACTGAAACGACCTAATTTTCACAAATGAAAAGGAAAAAAATGTATTTGAAAATGTTAATAAATCTAGGAGTGCTACCTCATGTTTGTTCAGTCAAGAAAATCTTATATTCAGATATGATATATTATTAGGGAATCTGAGAAATGATACATCTCAGTATGTAGAATCATGAATTTTATAAAAGGATTACTTCATGATATATAAAAAATAATGATTTAAAATACTGCTTCTTACTTCTGTTAGTTATCTGTGTTGCATATTCAATACCTCAAAATTTAGTGGGTTTAAACAATAATTAACATTTATTATTTCACAGTTTCTATGAGTCAAGAATTCTAAAGCTGCTGAGGACGGTAGTTTTGGCTTCAGGTCTCTCATAAATTGCAGAAAGATGTCAGCAATGTTGTCGCCATTTTAAGGAATGTGGAGCTAGAAGATCCCCTTCCAACTTGTCTCATTCACATGGCTTAGGTACCAAGTTAGTGCTAGCTGTTGTTAGGGGCTGCCAGTTTCTTTCAGCATAGACTTCTCCCGTGGGCTGTTTGCATGTCCTCAAAAACAGGCAGTTGGCTTCGTTTAGAGCTCATGATCCACGAGAAAGCACCCTGGAACCAGCAACATCTTTTATAACCAAGCTTCAGAAGTCACATGTGCATTCACTTATGCAGTATTATACTGGTCACACAGATCAACCCTGATACAGAGTGGGAGGGAACTGTTTGAATAACAGAAGGTTGGGTTCATTGGGAGCTATCTTAGAGGCTGGCTATAACATTCCTTTCCAAAGCTGTATATTCTTTGTATTTGTCCCTCATCCTGTGGTGCTAACAGAAACAAACAAAAAACAAAACAAAAAAAAAAAAAAAAAAAAAAACCTCTTATTAAGAATATATGTTACCTAATTATTCTCAATTGTAATGTGATTAGGGTAGTGTAAAAATTAATACACTGTAAGCAGAAAATTCAGTTAGACCTGGGAGACCAGAAGGGGAAGCACTTACCCCCTGCAATAATACCAGAGTCCAAGAAGAAGAAGAAAGACTTCTCCTTTCTGATAAGGACTCAGCCAATGAAAAGTCATAGACTGTTTCTTTACTACAGCCCTCCCAACTTCCTTTCCCCTCTATAAAAGAGTTCCCTTGCCACACAGATAATTTACATGTGGCTCACCATAGTTGCAGACCCCATATTACAGTTTTCTGTTGATGATGAATAAACCCATCTTTGCTGGAGAAATGTCTGGCAGTCATTTATTTCATGTCAGTAGCAGTTTCAATGGTTCAGGAAACAGTGTTAAAATTTTGTTACTGTGGAATTGTAAACTATATTATTATCAGTTCTTCTTATACTAACATGAGCTAAGGATACGACCTAAATCTTTGATAATAAAAGAACATATCATCAAAATCATCAAAATGACAGAAATGTTTCTGTATTAAAAGATGTGATATGGAAATTAAGAAAAATAAAGAATAACAGAAAGTTTGAACTCTATTTTACAAATTTGCTGAGGCCAACTTATGTAAGTTGCAGTATTAAATTTATATAAAGGGATTCAAGATATGAAGATACTGAACATCCCAAGTGTAATTTTAATATTATAAAATTGTCATTAATACACAAGTATCTTTGTACTTGGGCAAACAGAATTCCTCAACTACACTAAATGTTTATAAATGCATTTATTATAGACAATAATAATCCCAAATAGAAAGTACAATAGAAATTTTTTAAATGATGTCTAATATTATATATTACTTGCCTCTTTGACTCAAGGAGGTATATTAATTGGTTAAATTAACTTTAGCTTATTTTACACAATTGATTACTGGAATCACCTGCTAACTTGTGTCTTGTGATTTAAAATCTAAAACTTGTTTAGAAGATATTTCAATGTCTCCTTATTGTTACTTTTGAGGTAGGACTTGTTATTCTGACTTTAACAATGAGGACAGGAAGAGTCTGTTTACCTGGCTTGCTCAAAGTTTCATGGGCATAAAGCTGGAGAGTTTTGGGTTTGAATTTTTGTCTTTTGATTCCAAGTCAAAGCCTTATTTACTAAACCAGGTTACTTCCTACATCAATCATGTTTTATAAAACACTATGCCCTAGATGTTATTCTTTCTGAAATTCTTATCCTCAAGAAAATACTTGGAATTTTTTCAAGTAAAGAAAAGAGCTAATTATTGAGTATTAGTTAGCAATGTCATTATTTTAGATGGCGTACTATTCCTTTTCTATAGAACATTACTTGACAACCAAAAATAAGAGAATGTCATTGTGTTATTTCCCTGTCAAATGATGTCCTCATGATTCATATTACCATACAGTACAAAATGGGATACAAGTAGATAATCTATCATGTACAAGTGTGTTTTTATATTATTTTATTATTATTATTATTATTACTACTACTACCACATGCACTATAGTCTAGGGTGCCTGGAGCATGAACATAAACATGTTTTAGTTGAAGACTAATTTCTGTTCTCTCAGAGAGTGAATTCATTTTACTGTGACATAATTCAGAATAAGACATATTTTTATCAACTGCTTCATTTCATATTCATGTTTATGAAAATGTAAAATTGATTAATGTTTTCACAGTAAATAGAAAAGTTGTGAATTTCCTTGATTTTTTTTGAAGTATGTACTGAGGAAGTGCTATGCAATTCACACCCACTTTATTCTCAATTATTCAGAGTAATGGAGGAAAAGTATGGATTGGCATTTTTCACATCAGAGCTAGCTGACAGAATATACAATTAGGCTTGATTCATAGCATTTATTAAAATTTCCATTTAATTGCTAATTAGTCTGTACAGATTTGTAAATGTAGGAACTGGCACTTGTATAATTATTTTTCTTAATGCTCAGCACACCAGAGAGCACTGAAATTTCTGTAGAGTAAAGTCACACTGATTCTTCATTATGCCCTGTGGTAGTCAGGAAAATAATTACAGATTCACTAGTGCATTTATTTTCTTAACATTCTTTGTGTCAATCTCTTACTTCCCTTCCTCCACACTTCCAACATGATATGTGGGGAAAAAATCATAGAATATTAGAACTGAAAACATAATGTAAGTCAATCTCCTTGTTTTACTTAGGAGGACATCAATATCCAGAGAAACTGACTATTACATATTCTGCACTTTCACACATCAAATTTCATCAACAGAATTCTAATTGAAATGAATCCCAATTCCATTTTAAGGTTGCTATTGTTAATAAATTAAGTCTGATTTATTTTCTCTTTGATTCTAGTTAATTGGGCAAAGAACAAATTCAGAATATGTATATGTAGTTCAGATAGGCATTGAGACATTTAAATATTTTCTTTTCCCTCCTTTCCTCCCTTCCTCTCTCCCTACTTCCCTTCCTTCTTTCTTTTCTTCCTTCTTTTTGAAATTTCAAAATTGTTTGAGGGCTGAATTCTACCATCTGACTCTTCCAATTTAAGATATTTGATTTATTAAAAAATAAGGACAAATTTCCCAAGATAGCTAAATATTATGGCCAAACCCTGAATGTCTAAGAATTGACAAATTTGGGTTTTAATATTGCATAGGAAATCTTTCAGAAGACTTAGCCGTTCCTGTTAGTACAACTAAGAAATGAAATGTGATTAAGACCACAGGCTTTGGAAGCTTAACTAACAGGTTATGATCCTGGCTCTACTCTCACTATTTATGGTCTTGAGTAAGTTATTCAATCTCTGTATGCCTCAGTTTACTCACTTATAAATAAGGGAAACCAATAGTATTTTTGTCATAGAACTGATATGATGTTAATTAAAATAGATTATGTAAAACTTTGACATACTGTATGGAATTTTGTAATAATTTTATAAATCTTAGCT
This sequence comes from Balaenoptera musculus, assembly GCF_009873245.2. Lineage (NCBI taxonomy): Eukaryota > Metazoa > Chordata > Mammalia > Artiodactyla > Balaenopteridae > Balaenoptera > Balaenoptera musculus. The sequence goes on from NC_045788.1 coordinate 111,439,731, forward strand.
ATCAACATGTATGAGATCGTTATTGTAATTATTCCTTCTCAGGAGCTACCTGACTCCTCTAATCTATGTATGTGTGTATGTGTGTATCCATCTATTTATCTATCTATCTATCTATCTATCTATCTATCTATCTATCTATCTATCATCTATCATCAATTTGTGAAACCATCTATGCATATACTCATGCCTTTATACATACACACAGGTACACCGAGCTCCAAATTAAAGAGGATTTATACATGATATACTCTACTGTGCTTCTTTTGAATAAGAAGAAGTAGGAAGTTATGCTGGCACCAGTTTTTGTTTGTTTGTTTGTTTCTGCCCCTTTGTTTATCTAAGCATTCCAGCTCATTGCCAATTTTACCTGGACAAGGTTCTATGATGAAGCACAGCAAGAATTTTTTGAAGACTGCCACTTCTGAAAGAGAAGATCAACATTCACAACTTTATTAATCAAATTGGTATTTCTTAGTAATAATTATTTTGATAGTAATAAAAATCTTCACAAACATTTACTTTTTGCTAACTGTGTTGGACAAGTTCTTTACATACTTTTTAAAATTTAGCTCTCACAAAAATATGAGACAGATACCAAAATTCCCATTTTCAGTGGTGGTAGCTGAGACAGAGAAATATTAATTGCCCAAGATCAGAAGACTTGCACTTACTTAGGTGGCATTTTGCATTTAAAATTCATAATGTTTTAACGTTTGCAGCTGATCTGCCTAAGTAACAAAGATTTTGAAAACTGACCATTTAAAATTAAATTTAATATTTTATATTTTTCACATATAATGGATATGAAAGAGTATCTCATCATCATATATTCATATTCCTGACATATGTATTTAAGAAATTTTCATAAATTTATTGATCAGTTTTCTCTTCTATGAATATCCTGTTCTAATGTTTTACCAATAGTTATATTTAAATTATTTTAATTTTGATGAATAGGATTATACCAAAGTTGACCAATATGGAGAACCACAAACTCTGATACACTGCTATTGTATGTTTAAATTGGAAAAAATAATTTATAAGCCAATTTGGCTTTATCTAGTAGTTACAAATGCACTTATTTATGGACAAAAACTACTAAGAATATTTCTCTCAGTTGAAAAGATTTGCATATGCGAATAAGGAGATGTATAACAACGTTGTATTATAAATGCATATGTAAAAAATGGGAAGTACTCTAAATATCCATTAAAAGGATCTCATCAATTTCCAGGATGAGATCCTTTCAAAATATCAACTTTTTCTCACTGCTTACTCCTCTCTCCTCCTGTCTCCACTGAAATAAGAGTTTTAGCCTACTCTGGGAGCAGTAGTTGCACATAAAATTAGAGTCAAAAATCATTTGGGTTATATCCTTATATATGTTATGAGTCATGAGATACTATAAACTAGTAAAAATAAATTAACTAATTTACATTTCAATGTGGATGAAAAATAAACCTGCAAATGAACAAAAATAGCAGGATAATGTGTGTAAAAATTTCAAAAAACATGGAAATTTTCGGACTTCTCTGGTGGCGCAGTGGTTAAGAATCGCCTGCCCCTGCAGGGACACGGGTTCAAGCCCTAGTATGGGAAGATCCCACATGCCGTGGAGCAACTAAGCCCATGGGCCACAACTACTGAGCCTGCTCTCTAGAGCCCGCAAGTCACAACTACTGAGCCCATGCGCACAACTATTGTAGCCCACGCACCTAGAACCTGTGCTCCACAATAAGAGAAGCCACCGCAATGAGAAGCTCGTGCACCTCAATGAAAAGTAGCCCCTGCTCTCTGCAACTAGAGAAAGCCCACACACAGCAACGAAGACCCAATGCAGGCAAAAAAAAAAAAAGAAGCAAAAACAATACATTTCTTAGGGATGAATATATAAATAAACTATAGTATTCCAATGGTTGTTCTACAAGGTATAAGAAGAGAAAGTGGCAGACATTTTCTACTGTCACTACATGCAAGAGTTAAGAAAGACAGTCTATTTAAATATGCTTTTCTCTAAGTGCTCTTACTTGTAAGGTAAGAGAGGTTTACTTGGTAATGTCTAAGGTTTTTTCTAGCTTGATATCCAATATCTACATCTTCCTGAAGGAATCATAGTCTTAAATCTGAAAAAAAAGGTTAACATACTGTCCTCGTAACAAACATAAAATCGTTTGTATTGAATAATAATATTTTTAGCATAACTGCTTAAATTGTGTAGGGTGGGTAGAGAGAGAAAGAACAGAGAAAAAGAGAGAGAGAGAGAGAGAGATTTCAGAATTATTAACTGGTTATCCCATACTGGTTGTAACAAAACAGATAGAGTGAATACCTAAGAGTGGCTTGGATCATGTAGTTAACGATTAGCTTTTTCTTTTTTTAATCTTTATTGGAGTATAATTGCTTTACAGTGTTGTGTTAGTTTCTGCTGTATAACAAAGTGAATCAGCTGTATGCATACATATATCCCCATATCCCCTCCCTCTTGCGTCTCCCTCCCACTCTCTTAATCCCACCCCTCTAGGTGGTCGCAAAGCACCGAGCTGATCTCCCTGTGCTATGCGGCTGTTTCCCACTAGCTATCTATTTTACATTTGGTAGTGTATATATGTCAGTGCTACTCTCTCACTTCATCCCAGCTTACCCTTCTCCCTCCCTGTGTCCTCAAGTCCATTCTCTACGTCTGTGTCTTTATTCCTGTCCTGCCCCTAGGTTCAACAGAACCTTTTTTTTTTTATATTCCATATGTATGTGTTAGTGTATGGTATTTGTTTTTCTCTTTCTGACTTACTTCGCTCTGTATGACAGACTCTAGGTCCATCCACCTCACTACAAATAACTCAGTTTTGTTTCTTTTTATGGCTGAGTAATATTCCATTGTATATATGTGTCGCATCTTCTTTATCCATTCATCTGTCTTCCAAACTACTTTTTAAAGTCGTGCCATTTTGAATCCCACCATCTCTGGCTCCTCCACATCCTCTCCATTAGATGATATGTTCATTCTTTTAAAATTAGTCATTCCAATAGGTAGGTCTGTAGTAGTTTTCCATTGTGGTTTTAATTATATATATAAATGACCAATACAGTTGAGAAACTTTGCAGGTACTTATTTGCCATTAATTTAACTTCCTAGGTGCAGTGCCTATTCAAATCATTCATCCATAATTTAAAAATATACTTTTGAGTTTAGAATAGTTTTAGATTTAAATAAAATTTGAAAATATGGTACAGAAAATGCCCACACACCTCATATGCACTTTCACTTTGGTTAACAGCATACTGTTATAAAGTTGTCACAATTACTGAACCAACACTGATACATTATTATTAACTAAAGTTCATAGTTTATTCATATGTCTCCAGTTTTATCTAATGTGCTTTTTCTGTTTCAGAATCTTACACATCATATCAAATTACATTGAGTTGTCATGTCTCTATGGCTCCTCTTGCCTGTGACAGTTTCTCAGGCTTTTCTTATTTTTAAAGACCTTGAAGTTTTGAAACATACTGATCAGGTACTTTATAGATTGTCCCTCAGTTTGGGCTTGTGTGATATTTTTCTCCTGATTATACTAGAGTAGTGATAGCTGACCCAAGAAACTTCAGAAATGAGTGGAGACTGAAAGTAAGAAGAACTGTACAAAAGCACAGTACTCTAGCTGATAAAAATTTTTCCACAGTGGGTAGGCTATCAATTCTGAAACCACTATACATGTATACTGGAACTGAACATTTAATTAAATGGATGGCATATGATGCGAGCCAGGTTCCTCGCTATTGGAGTAGGAGATTACAAACAAAGGGAGAAGACTAGAATTATCCATGTGGTAGTTTGTCAGTTTATTTTGTTTTTGGATTTTAGCCACTCTAATAGCTATGCAGTGGAAATTCATTGTTTTAATTTGCATTCTCCTAATGAAAAATTATGCTGAGCATCTTTTCATATACTTGCCATCTGTATATCTTCTTTGGTGAGGCAGCTGCTCAGGCCTTTTGCCCAGTTTTCAAGTGCACTGCTGGTTTTCTTAGTGTTTACTTGTAAGAATTCTTTGAATATTTTCAATACAAGTCCTTTATAATGTATGTGATTTTAAAATATTCAATCCTATTTCATGTCTTTTCATTTTTACCGGTATCTTTCACAGAGTAAGAGTTTTTAATATTCAAAGGACACTTTAATAATTCTTTTCTTCATGGATCATGCTTTTGCTGTTCTATCTAAACTTCATCATGAAAACTTCTATCATATATTTTCTCATATATTTTCTTCTAGAAGTTTTATATTTGTGCATCTTACATGCAGGTTTCTGATTCATTTTTAGTTAATTTTTGTGTAAGAAGTAAATACTATTTTTTGCATATTGATATTCCATATTTCCATCACTATTTATTGAAAAGACTGCTTTTACCATTGAATTGCCCTTATACCTTTGTCAAAAGTCAATATATTTTAAGATTATTTCAAAGCAGTCTACTCTACTGTAAATGTCATTTTTTATTTCAAATTCCAGTTGTTCATTGCTGACATGTAGGCATATAATTGACCTTAGTTAAGAACTCATAGCCTGCTAACTTGGTATACTTGCTTTTACTTTCAGGAGTTATTTTTTTTTGTCATTCTTTGAGAATATCCTTACTTTATTCCCAGTCTTATGCAGAAACAGTTTAGTCTCTCACTGTTAATTGTTATGTTAATCATATGTTTTTCATTTATTTTCTTATTAATTTAAGAAGTTATTTTTCAGTTTCTTGTTTTTTGAGAATTTTTATCTTGATTGACTGAAATTGCAGGTTTTCAAATGATTTTCTGTATCTATTGATACGATCAAAATTTTTCTTACTCAATTGGTTAGTATAGTAGATTATATTGATTGATTTTTTAACATCTTTATTGGAGTATAATTGCTTTACATTGTTGTATTAGTGGCTGCTGTATAACAAAGTGAATCAGCTATACGTATACATATATCCTCATATCCTCTCCCTCTTGCGTCTCTCTCCCAACCTCCCTATCCCACCCCTCTAGGTGGTCCCAAAGCACCGAACTGATCTCCCTGTGCTATGCAGCTACTTCTCACTAGCTATCTATTTTATATTTGGTAGTGTATATAAGTCAATGCCACTCTCTCACTTCGTCTCAGCTTACCCTTCCCCCTTCCTGTGTCCTCAAGTCCATTCTCTACGTCTGCATCTTTATTCCTGCCCTGGCCCTACATTCTTCAGAACCATTTTTTTTTAGATTCCATATATATCTGTTAGCATACTGTATTTGTTTTTCTCTTTCTGACTTACTTCACTCTGTAGGATAACTCTTGGTCCGTCCACCTCACTCCAAATAACTCAATTTCGTTACTTTTTATGGCTGAGTAATATTCCATTGTATATATGGGCCACATCTTCTTCTGTCGATGGACACTTAGGTTGCTTCCATGTCCTGGCAATTGTAAATAGTGTTGCAATGAACACTGTGGTACATGACTCTTTTTGAATTATGGTTTTCTCAGGGTATATGCCCAGTAGTGGGAGTGCTGGGTCATATGGTAGTTCTATTTTTAGTTTTTTAAGGAACCTCCATACTGTTCTCCATAGTGGCTGTATCAACTTACATTCCCACCAACAGTGCAAGAGGGTTCCCTTTTCTCCACACCCTCTCCAGCATTTATTCTTTGTAGATTTTTTGATGATGGCCATTCTGACTGACCAGTGTGAGGGTGATATCTCATTGTAGTTTTGATTTGCATTTCTCTAATGATTAGTGATGTTGAGCATCCATCTATGTGTTTGTTGGTAATCTGTATATCTTCTTTGGAGAAATGTCTATTTAAGTCTTCTGCCCATTTTTGGATTGGGTTATTTGCTTTTTTGATATTGAGTTGCATGAGATGCTTGTATATTTTGGTGATTAATCCTTTGTCAGTTGCTTCGTTTGCAAATATTTTCTCCCATTCTGCAGGTTGTCTTTTGGTCTTGTTTATTGTTTCCTTTGCTGTGCAAAAACTTTTAAGTTTCACTAGGTCCCATTTGTTTATTTTTGTTTTTATTTCCATTTCTCTAGGAGGTGGGTCAAAAAGGATCTTTCTGTGACTTATGTCAGAGTGTTCTGCCTATGTTTTCCTCTAAGAGTTTTATAGTGTCAGGCCTTACATTTAGGTCTTTAATCCATTTTCAGTTTATTTTTGTGTATGGTGTTAAGGAGTGTTCTAATTTGATTCTTTTACATGTAGCTATCCAGTTTTCCCAGCACCACTTATTGAAGAGACTGTCTTTTCTCCATTGTATATTCTTGCATCCTTTGTCAAAGATAAGGTGACCATAAGTGCGTGGGTTTATCTCTGGGCTTTCTATCCTGTTCCATTGATCTATATTTCTGTTTTTGTGCCAGTACCATGCGGTCTTGATGACTGTAGATTTGTAGTATAGTCTGAAGTCAGGGAGGCTGATTCCACAATCTCTGTATTTCTTTCTCAAGGTTGCTTTGGTTATTTGGGGTCTTTTGTGTTTCCATACAAATTGTGAAATTTTTTGTTCTAGTTCCATGAAAAATGCCATTAGTAATTTGATAGGGATTGCATTGAATCTGTAGATTGCTTTGGGTAGTATAGTCATTTTCACAATGTTGATGCTTCCAATCCAGGAACATGGTGTATCTCTCCATCTGTTTGTATCATCTTTAATTTCATTCATCAGTGTCTTATAGTCTTCTGCATACAAGTTTTCTGTCTCTGTAGGTAGGTTTATTCCTAGGTATTTTATTCTTTTTGTTGCAATGGTGAATGGGGGTGTTTCCTTAATTTCTCTTTCAGATTTTTCATCCTTAGTGTGTAGGAATGCAAGAGATTTCTGTACATTAATATTGTATCCTGCTACTTTACCAAATTCACTGATTAGCTCTAGTAGTTTCCTGGTGGCATCTTTAGGATCCTCTATTTATATAGTATCATGTCATCTGCAAACAGTGACAGTTTTACTTCTTTTCAGATTTGAATTCCTTTTATTTCTTTTTTGTCTCTGATTGCTGTGGCTACAACTTCCAAAACTATGTTGAATAATAGTGGTGAGAGTGGGCACCCTTGTCTTATTCCTGATGTTAGTGGAAATGGTTTCCATTTTTCACCATTGAGAACGATGTTGGTTGTGGGTTTGTCATATATGGACTTTATTATGTTGAGGTAAGTTCCCTCTATTCCTACTTTCTGGAGAGTTTTTATCGTAAGTGGGTGTTGAATTTCATTGAAAGCTTTTTCTGCATCTATTGAGATGATCATATGGTTTTTCTCCTTCAGTTTGTTATATGGTGTATCACATTGATTGATTTGCGTATATTGAAGAATCCTTGCATTCCTGGGATAAACCCCACTTGATCATGGTGTATGATCCTTTTAATTTGCTTCTGGATTCTGTTTGCTAGTATTTTGTTGAGGATTTTTCTATCTATGTTCATCAGTGATATTGGCCTGTAGTTTTCTTTCTTTGTGACATCTTTGTCTGGTTTTCATATCAGGGTGATGGTGGCTTCATAGAATGAGTTTGGGAGTGTTCCTCCCTCTGCTATATTTTGGAAGAGTTTGAGAATGATAGGTGTTAGCTCTTCTTTAAATGTTTGATAGAATTTGCCTGTGAATCCATCTATTCCTGGGCTTTTGTTTGTTGGAAGATTTTTAATCACAGTTTCAATTTCAGTGCTTGTGATTGGTCTGTTTATATTTTCTATTTCTTCCTGGTTCAGTCTCGAGAGGTGGTGCTTTTCTAAGAATTTGTCCATTTCTTCTAGGTTGTCCATTTTATTGGCATATAGTTTCTTGTAGTAATCTCTCATGATCCTCTGTATTTCTGCAGTGTCTGTTGTTACTTCTCCTTTTTCATTTCTAATTCTGTTAATTGGAGTCTTCTCCCTTTTTTTCTTGATGAGTCTGGCTAATGGTTTATCAATTTTGTTCATCTTCTTAAAGAACCACCTTTTAGTTTTATTGATCTTTGCTATCGTTTCCTTCATTTCTTTTTCATTTATTTCTGATCTGATCTTTATGATTTCTTTCCTTCTGTTACCTGGGGTTTTTTTGTTCTTCTTTCTCTAATTGCTTTAGGTGTAATATTAGGTTGTTTATTTGAGATGTTTCTTGTTTCTTGAGGTAGGTTTGTATTGCTATAAACTTCCCTCTTAGAACTGCGTTTGCTGCATCCTATAGGTTTTGGGCCATTGTGTTTTCACTGTCATTTGTTTCTAGGCATTTTTTGATTTCCTCTTTGTTTTCTTTAGTAATCTGTTGGTTATTTAGTAGCACATTGTTTAACCTCCATGTGTTTGTATTTTTTACAGTTTTTTTTGAGTAATTGATATCTAGGTCATAGCATTGTGGTCAGAAAAGATACTTGATACGAGATCAATTTTCTTAAATTTGCCAAGGCTTGATTTGTGACCAAAGGTATGGTCTACCCTGGAGAATGTTCCATGAGCACTTGAGAAGAAAGTATAATCTGTTGTTTTTGGATGGAATGTCCTATAAATATCAATTAAGTCCATCTTGATTAATGTATCATTTAAAGCTTGTGTTTCCTTATTTATTTTCAATTTGGATGATCTGTCCATTGGTGAAAGTGGGGTGTTAAAGTCCTCTTCTATGACTGTGTTACTATCGATTTCCCCTTTTATGACTGTTAGCATTTGCCTTATGTATTGAGGTGCTCCTATGTTGGGTGCATAAATATTTACAATTGTTATATCTTCTTCTTGGATTGATCCCTTGATCATTATGTAGTGTTCTTCATTTTCTCTTGTAATAGCCTTTATTTTAAAGTCTATTTTGTCTGATATGAGAATTGTTACTCTAGCTTACTTTTGGTTTCCATTTGCTTGGAATATTTTTTCCGTCCCCTCACTTTCGGTCTTTATGTGTCCCTAGGTCTGAATTGGATCTCTTGTAGACAGCATATATATGGGTCTTGTTTTTGTGTCCATTCAGCCAGTCTGTGTCTTTTGGTCGGAGCTTTTAATCCATTTACATTTAAGGTTATTATTAATGTGTATGTTCCTATTACCATTTTGTTAATTGTTTTGGGTTTGTTATTGTAGGTCTTTTCCTTCTCTTGTGTTTCCTGCCTAGAGAAGTTCCTTTAGCATTTGTTGTAAAGCTGGTTTGGTGGTGTTGAATTCTTTTAGCTTTTGCTTGTCTGTAAAGCTTTTAATTTCTCTATCGAATCTGAATGAGATCCTTGCTTGGTAGAGTAATGTTCGTTGTAGGTTTTTTCCTTTCATCACTTTAAGTATCTCTTGCCACTCCCTTCTGGTTTGCAGAGTTTCTGCTGAAATATCAGTGGTTAACCTTATGCGGATTCCTTTGTGTGTTGCTTTTCTCTTGCTGCTTTTAATAGTTTTTCTTTGTATTTAATTTTTTGATAGTTTGATTAATATGTGTCTTGGCATGTTTCTCCTTGGATTTATCCCGTATGGGACTCTCTGTGCTTCCTGGACTTGACTGACTATTTCCTTTCCCACATTAGGGAAGTTTTCAACTATAATCTCTTCAAATATTTTCTCAGTCCCTTTCTTTTTCTTTTTTCCTTCTGGAACCCCTATAATTCGAATGTTGGTGCATTTAATATTATCCCAGAGGTCTCTGAGACTGTCCTCAATTCTTTTCATTCTTTTTTCTTTATTTTGTACTGTGGTAGTTATTTCCACTATTTTATCTTCTAGGTCTCTTATCTATTCTTCTGCCTCAATTATTCTGGTATTGATTCCTTCTAGAGAATTTTTAATTTCATTTATTGTGTTGTTCATCATTGTTTGTTTACCCTTTAGTTCTTCTAGGTCTTTGTAAAATGTTTCTTGTATTTTCTCCATTGTATTTCCAAGAATTTCGATTATCTTTACTATCGTTACTCTAAATTCTTTTTCAGGTAGACTGCCTATTTCCTCTTCATTTGTTTGGTCTGGTGTGTTTTTACCTTGTTCCTTTATTTGCTGCATATTTCTCTGTCTTCTCATTTTGTTTAACTTACTGTGTTTGCGGTCTCCTTTTCACAGGCTGCAGGTTCATAGTTCCTGTTGTTTTTGTTGTCTGCCCTGAATGGGTAAGTTTGGTTCAGTGGGTTGTGTAGTCTTCCTGGTGCAGGGGACTGGTGCCTGTGTTCTGGTGAATGGGGTGGATCGTGTCTTTCTGGTGGGCAGGGCTCTGTTCGATTGTGTGTTTTGGGGTGTCTGTGAACTTAGTATGATTTTAGGCAACCTCTCTGCTAATGGGTGGTGTTGTGTTCCTGTCTTGCTAGTTGTTTGGCATGTGGTGTCCAGCACTGGAGCTTGCTGGTCATTGAGTGGAGTTGGGTCTTAGCATTGAGATAGAGATCTCTGGGAGAGCTCTCACCGATTGATATTATGTAGGGCCCGGAAGTCTCTGGTAGTCCAGTGTCCTGAACTCGGTTCTTCCACCTCAGTGGCTCAGGCCTGACACCTGGCTGGAGCACCAAGACCCTGTCAGCCACATGGCTAGATCCCAGAGTGGAGTCACTGCATGACATGCAGGGCTACAGAGGAAGCTCCAGGTTTTGGTTGGGTGGCAAAGACAGGAACAAGAGGAAACTCTTGGCCAGAGCCTTTAATAGGGTTTCTGACCTTGAGTTTACTTGTGAATAGCAGAGGAACTGCAAATCTAGAAGGCACAATGTTGTAAGTTACAGGCCAGTCTCTATTGATTGATTTTTTTAAATTAATTAATTTATTTTTGGCTGTGTTGAGTCTTCACTGCTGCATGCGTCTTTCTCTAGTTGTGGTGAGCAGGAGCTACACTTCGTTGCGGTGCGTGAGCTTCTCCTTGCAGTGGCTTCTCTTGTGGCAGAGCATGGCTCTAGGTGCATGGGCTTCAGTGGTTGTGGCACTAGGGCTCAGTAGTTATGGTTCTTGGACTCTAGAGAGCAGCCTCAGTAGTTATGTCATATGGGCTTAGTTGCTCCACGGCATGTGGGATCTACCCAGACCAAGGCTCAAACCCGTGTGCCCTGCATTGGCAGGTGGATTCTTAACCACTGCACCACCAAAGAAGTCCCTATTGATTGATTTTTGAATGATGAATCAATCTTGAATTCCTGAAATAATCACAATTGGTTATGATTGCTTACTTGTTTTGTATATTTCTGGGTTCAGTTTTCTAGTTCTTTTAATGATTTTTTTGTGTGTAAGTTTATGAGAAATATTGCTCTGTAGACCTTTTTTTCTTTTTCCTTGCAGTGTCTTTATCAGAGTTTGGTATTCAGGTAAGCTGGTCTCAGTTGGAAAATGTTCCTTCTACTTATATTTTCTGGAAGATAGTATATAGAATTAGTACTATGTCTTCCTAAATGTTGGATACATTCACTAGTGTAATCATCTGGGTCTGTCATTTTCTGTGTTTGAAGGTTATTATTTATTGATTGAATTTCTATAATAGATATAAGGCTAAGTTCTCTATTTTTCTCTTTCTGAGTAGTGGTAATATATATCTTTCAAGGAATTGGTCCCTTTCATCTAAGTTATCAAATTTGTGAGCATTGACTTGTTTATGGTATTCCCTTTTTATCTTTTTAATGTCCATTAGATCAACAGTAATCACCCCTCCTTTGGCAATTTGCATCTTTTCTCTTTTTTTTATGTTATTCTGGTTAGAGATTTGTCAATTTTATTGATCTTTTCAAAGAACCAACTTTTGGTTGTGTTAATTTTCTCTATTGATTTCCTGTTTCAAATTTTATTCACTCTAGATTTAATATGATCAGCTTTCTGTAATTTTCTATGATTGAAATCTAGGTTATTTCAAGTATTCTTTCTTCCTATAAATGCATCAATAGCATAAGTTTCTCTCTAACTACTGCTTCACTGAATCCCACAAATATTGATAAGAATTTTTTCATTTTAATTTCGTTTAAAATATCTTTAAAAATTTTCTAGGTACTTCTTCAGTAGTCTATTTAGAAATGTGTTGTTTACTTTGCAAAGATTTGGGTATATTCCAATTTCCAATATTAATGCTTTGATTTTTTTTGGTTTAATTTCTTTGTGATCTCAACATATATTTTGTATGATGTTTTACTCTTCAAATTTGTTAAAATTTGTTTTATGGTCCAGAATATGTTCTATCTTGGTTGATGTTTCAAGTGAGTTTGATGAGATTGCATATTTTGCTGTTGGATATACATTATTGTATGGCATTCAGCTATTGGATACACATTATTTTACACAGTATTACTGGACTTAATATTTTATAACTGTCAATTTATAATAAAAAATTGAAGTAAGTAGGTCTTTAGTGTGAAGTTTTATGTTAATCTAGTTAGGAGCCATACTGTGTTTAATGTTTTCTGTATTTATAGGTGTCTGAGGTTACAAATTCCTCTAGAGTTTTAGTTTTTTTCCTACGCTCTTGGCTTATGCCCTTCCTTAGGTTTTTCCTCAGACAGATTCTGTGTTTTGCATCTCTTTCAGTGGCAATCCACTGTTATTATACTGGAGCCCTATGAGATGGCAGTAAGGATGAAGAAAGAAGCACTTTATAATCTTTCAATTAAGTCTCAGTCTTTTAGTGAGCCTGTAATTCAGGACTGTGGCTTTCATGACTGTTTCTGACCTTCCTCTAGTTGTATAAATATTTTTTCTTTGTTCCTTCTACCTTTCCTGTGTGCAATCAGTTTTGTAAAGCTCTGTCTCCTGTTAACTATGCCCCTGCACCCCTCCTCAGGTGACTCAGGTAAGTCAGAGAGGATTGGACTGAGGAAGTAGCCATTTTTCCCACCCAGAATAAGGTTTCAACATTGGGCTTTTGGCAAATCTCTTCCCCTGGAAAGCAGACCTTATTTATGAGGAAGTCTCTGACCATATTTCATAGTGGACAGGTTTCCCTGCCCATCAGATCCTGGAGGGGATCTTGCTCAGTCTCTACTGTAAGAACCTGAAGGGGTTCCTGGAGGAAAATCTCACAGAATTACGTGTGTGTTTGCGTGCATGTAGGCAGAGGAGAGGGGTTGTGCTGATACTGCAGCCCCTAGGGGTTTCTCACTCTCAAGTAGGCCTGCACTTAGCCCCCAGCATTTGATTAAAATTACACTAAAGTGTTCCTAACTTTCTGTGGCTCCAGTTGTTTCTGCTTCAGATGAGCACATCTCAGCTGGGTCTCTCTGGAAATGCCTGACTCTCCAGATTTTGATTTGGCAGTTTTCCCTGTAACCTCAGTTCTCTGATGGGCTTATAACTATAGTACAACTCTTTTCAAGGGATATTTATTGCCTACATTTAATTTCTTATAAAGTATATTTGATAATTTGTATAAGTAATTTTAGTGACTATTTCAAGCAATACAAAAATAATTATGTAATATATAAAGAATTTTACCTATATTTCAATTTAGAATCTGTGACATAGGTAAGAGTATGTAATCTAGTAGTTAATAACAGGAACTTTGGAGTCAAAAAGACCTTAGTTTCAATCCTGAATCAAAAGTTTGGGAAGACTTTTTTATTGTAAAACAGAAATAATGACATCCATAGGATATTCGTAAAGAGTAAAAGAGATAATGTATATATTTATCACAGTATATAACTTATAAGAAAAGTACAATAAATTATAAGAATTATTATTAATCTTGATTTATAAATAAGACAATGAGGATCAAAAAAATATGGATGTATGTTTTTCTTAAAGGGGACAAAATCAAGCAAGTAGAGAAGAACAAGTAAATAAAAAAGGAAAACAAAAATATTAAAAGTTTCAAATGATTATACAGAAAACTGCTTTATGGAGAGAAAAGTAGAAATGTGCCACATTGTGTTGGGGTGAGGTAAAGAAGTCTGTGAATCAATTGTATTTAGGCATTGAAGAAAATGTAGATTTTTCACAGGTGAACACAGAATAGCTATGTAAAGGAACCTGTAATCAATGGATTTTATGCAGGAAAATGGCAAATAATGCAGTGTTTCTGGAGGACAGCATTCACACTGAAGAATGTGGAGAATATAAATGAAAAACTAAGCTGTCTGGGAGAGATAAAGTGAACTTAATTCAGTATTTCATCTTTCTTTTAAAATGGAAAGTCATGTAATAAAATACACAAGCAGATTTTTAAAATATCCATTTTATTTTTCTTGCACAGATTTAAATTCAATATTTAATTGTCCATGGAGATGAAAGAGCAAAAAGTCTGAAAATAGGATTTTAAGAATAATCTAAGAAAAGGGTTACTGAAATAAGTGGGACAAAAATACAACACTTAAGTTCAAGACAGGACAAACATAAATAAAATGTGAGGAGTTATAAGACGGTAAGTATTAACATTAGCAAAGTAGATATATTTCAACCCAAAAGATGAAGGTTATCCTGATTTTGGATACCCTATCTTCATTTCCCTTGTAAAATAGTTCATGATCACTTGTGGATCCAAAGAGGAATACAGATTTCAAAGCAAATAATAGCACATACTCTGTTTGAATTTTGCAGTATTACATTACTAAATATTTGCAAAAATCATAATGAGTAGTGATGTCTACTTCTTGAGAAAATAAGAATTAAAAGTTATTTTCAGATAACAAAATTAAACTTTTTTTTTACTTAATATTCTTCGTTTTCAGTGTTCATAAATTGATTCTTAGAAACACAATACTAGGGACAGCCTGAGCATGAGGACATAATGTGAAATATCCATGGTGGCCATTAGGCATTTCAGTACAACCAAAGAAAACATTTAAAAGGCGGTAGACTTTTGACATGTAAAAAAATGAAATTAGAACACTCCCTAACACCATACACAAAAATAAACTCAAAATGGATTAAAGACCTAAATGTAAGGCCAGACACTATAAAACTCTTAGAGGAAAACATAGGCAGAACACAGTATGACATAAATCACAGCAAGATGCTTTTTGACCCACCTCCTAGAGAAATGAAAATAAAACCAAAAATAAACAAATGGGACCTAATGAAACTTAAAAGCTTTTGCACAGCAAAGGAAAACATAAACAAGACAAAAAGAAAACACTCAGAATGGGAGAAAATATTTGCAAATGAAGCAGCTGACAAAGGATTAATATGTAAAATTTACAAGCAGCTCATGCAGCTCAATATCAAAAAAACAAACAACCCAATCAAAAATGGGCAGAAGATCTAAATAGACATTTCTCCAAAGAAGATATACAGATTACCAACAAATGCATGAAAGGATGGTCAACATCACTAATCATTAGAGAAATGCAAATCAAAACTACAATAAGGTATCACCTCACACCAGTCAGAATGGCCATCATCAAAAAATCTACAAAGAATAAATGCTGGAGAGGGTGTGGAGAAAAGGGAACCCTCTTGCACTGTTGGTGGGAATGTAAATTGATACAGCCACTATGGAGAACAGTATGGAGGTTCCTTAAAAAACTAAAAATAGAACTACCATATGACCCAGCACTCCCACTACTGGGCATATACCCTGAGAAAACCATAATTCAAAAAGAGTCATGTACCACAATGTTCATTGCAACACTACAATAGCCAGGACATGGAAGCAACCTAAGTGTCCATCAACAGATGAATGGATAAAGAAGATGTGGCCCATGTATACAATGGAATATTACTCAGCCATAAAAAGAAACGAAATTGAGTTATTTATAGTGAGGTGGATGGACCTAGAGTCTGTCCTACAGAGTGAAGTAAGTCAGAAAGAGAAAAACAAATACCATATGCTAACATATATGTATGGAATCTAAAAAAAAAAAAGTTTCTAAGAACCTAGGGGCAGGACAGGAATAAAGACGCAGACTTAGAGGACAGACTTGCGGACACGGGGAGGGAGAAGGGGAAGCTGGCACGAAGTGAGAGAGTGGCATTGATATATATACACTACCAAATGTAAAATAGATAACTAGTTGGAAGCAGCTGCTTAGCACAGGGATATCAGCTCAGTGCTTTGTGACCACCTAGAGGGATGGGATAGGGAGGGTGGGAGGGAGACACAAGAGAGAGGGGATATGGGGATATATGTATACATATAGCTGATTCACTTTGCTATAAAGCAGAAACTAACACACCATTGTAAAGCAATTATATCCAATAAAGATGTTAAAAAAAAAGGCTGTAGACTTTTGAAGATATATTTGACTATTTTTCATCTAATGACATATGGATTGTTTCTTTGTAGGATTAGTTTCAAGGCATTCTAATAATGCTTTTCTCAAGCCTGTCTCATATTTTCCATGATAAATTCTATTCTTATTCAAAGTAGTAAACCGTAAATAAACACAACTCAAAAGTGGCCTGAATTTCATTAGAATTTAAATATTTACTTATATGTGGAGAGAATGTCAAAAGAAGAAGCAAATGATCATTATTTCAGACGTATGCCATGTGAATAGATTTAATCTCCCTGTTAATGATGAGGACTGCATGCCTTGTCTATGGATCATTTAAAACTACTTGTAGTGATATTTTTGATGGGGTATATATTTTAGAAGTAAACCAAAGCCAAAAGAGAGAGCAAATACACATGAGTTTCTTAAATGCATGACTGTTTCATATTTTCAAATTATGTCCAGGGATAAATATTTTCTTAACTAAAGGTTGTTTTAAATATAATTTCAGTGTTTCTTTTAAGAGTGTTGCTGACCAAATTTTATGAAACAGGACAAGATTATATGATTCTCTATTAGTAAAAGTAGGGGTTAAAGGAGAATTACCAAATGGATATCTAAAAAGGCTACTTTCACCACAGCTCAGTAAACATGATGGCTGCTGTCTGGGCCAAAGATTCATTTTGTTTTCCTCTGGTTATCTTTGCCGGTGGGGAAAGCTAAGTAATGCTGCTGTCTTTTCAGTCATCCTTATCATAAGCGATCACTCTGTGTGGCATGTGTTAATTATTCCAGCCATCTCTTTTTCTCTCTATTAGATTAATAGTTGCTAATTATGATTCCTCTCTCCTGCATTGCTATTGTGTACACATTTCTAATTCTCTTCATTAGACCAGTGAGTACGTATAATTATGGTTATAAGTTACCCATCTATCTTTTCAAGGACAGTGAGCAATGTAATGTTGCGAAGGCCTGGAGTGTGTATATTTGTGTGTGTGTGTGTGTGTGTGTGTGTGTGTGTGTGTGTGTGAAAGAGAGAGAAAAAGGGAGAAAAGAGGGAGACAGAGAGAATATGAACATCTTGGATAAGTATAAACTACACACATGAATATAATATATATATAAACATCAATAAAATTGATATAGATTTTTATTTTTTTAAGAAAAAAACTAACAGACAAAAATAAATCAAGACAATTGTGGTCTTATTGTAAGCACTTAGTCTGAACACTGAGCGAGTACATCACCCTGCAGCTCAAATATCTTCAACCTGCTGGTGGATCCAAACTCTTGAATCTACTTGGACATTTGAAGATTTCATATTCCATAATTAGTGACAAGGCTAAACCACAAAGATATATAATATCATATGAACTAAAATTCACAACATGTTGCAGAATTTTATAATGTTCAAGGGGAGTTTGGTGAAGGCAATAGAGAGAAAGGACTTGGACAATTTAAGGTAAAGGGCCTCACCCTCAAGAGGAACAGTGACAGAAAATAGATGTAATGTGTTCTGAAGAGACCCATTTCCTGCTCCTAAAAAATTAATTACAAAATCATTTTGTAGTGAATTTTGTACAAGAGTAACACAATAATTAGAATGCAGAACAAAATTAAAGAAGCAGGAAAAGACGTTATTTAATTTTCTGTTGTTGTTTTCTCTGAAACATTTTTGAAGCAAACTGTACAGTCAAGTCAAAACACTGTGCATTTGGAGGCAAGAGACTGTTTCTGGTATTTTCTTTACCTTCCCTTTCTTTCACAAATGAGAAGGGAACCAGTGAGCCAGCAGACCCCACCCTGATGGCTTTGTAAAGTATTAATAAACAGTATTTAAAAATCAGTTAAATATAGTAGGGAGGGCAGAAGGGGGAGCTCTCATGCCCTGTGATATTAGCAGAGCCAAACAGGAAGAAGAAAGACTCCTCTTTTTTCCTGAACTCAGTCAAGTAAAAACCATGGACTTTTTGTTTACTACAGCCCTCCCAACCTCCTTTCTCTCTCTGTAAAAGTGTTCTCCTTCCCTTGCTATGCAGAGAGACTCCCACAGGGCTTGCTATGGTTGCAGACCCTGAATTGTATTCTCTGCTAATCCCAAATAAACTCATCTTTACTGGAGAAACATCTGGCATTCCTTTTGTTTTAGGTCAACATTTTGCTGGCCCATAAGGGGACCAGAGAAGACCCCAGAAGGTTCCAGTGCTAGTGAGCAAACAGGTACAGTTCCTACAATTGAGCACATTGTGGCTCACTGCTTTCCTCACCGACCCTGGAGTTTGAAGGAACCTCTGTCTCCTGTATCCCAGCTCACACCCTCTTTGCCTTTGAAGCTCTCCAGGCTTTATTTGGAATCTAGTTCGAGGTTTTATTGTTTCTGGTTAAGACCTTGTTCTGTATGCAAGTACTCATTTGGCATTTTGGTTTAATTTTAATATCAGACTGTTTCAGTTGAACTGGCTAGACTTTGGACCATTCCTTTGAGAACAGGGGCTGCTTCACTGAAACTGTGCTGGTTCAGTCATCATCTCAATCCCCTGACTCCTACTGAATCAACAACCACCTTCCATATGGGCAAAATCTCCAGCTGATATTGGCAAAATTCATAGTGCATCTCCCATCAAGATTTGAATAGACCCCTCAAAACCTCTTCTCAGAGTTAATTACTCTCGTATAAGTAAAGAAGACTTTCAAGCATAAAGCCCGTAATAGAAGATTACAAGGCTTAAGGTCTCCTTATCCCCCATAACATTCCCATTTTAACTGGTGAGAAGACCAAAGAGAGTAAGGGAGTAAGTCTCTGGAAATGTCTTCTAGCAAGTTTGTGTCAATATAATATAATGTAATCACTGGAGGGACATCCCATCACCTTTGCCAGAGGCTATTAGTTAGAACAAATTCAAAGGTTCTGCCCACCCTCCAGAAGAGGAAATTACACAAAGGAATGAATGCTCAGAGTGGGGGACCATAGAGGATCACCTTAGAGTCTGTCCATCACACATACTATAAAGTGGATACACATTTAATGTTAATGATAGTAAGGGCATCAGATGTGATAAAACTTGCCTGAAGTTCCACAATTGAAAATGGTAGAGCTGGGATTCTAAGCCAACCCAAGCTCTCTTGTTCTGGAGTACATGCTTTTAACCTACATGTATTCTACATCTCTTCATCATTATATTACTGAAGGAACAGCTTTACATGATCCAAGTGTCCATTTTACCTCCTAAAAAGGGTAAGACAGACCAATATCTAAAATGGAGTAGGATGGAACGCATATCTCTAGGTTTGAGAAAACCTGAAGAATAATTGCCTTGCAACATCCAGCTCCAGGTTTGGCCATGGTATGCATTTGGTAATGTTTATCTAGTGAATATCTACCACATTGTGGAGGACACAACAACAATAATATTATTGACTAGAAGTTCAAAGAGTCTTAAATTGTGGTCATAGACTGTAATACATAAATAATAACAAGTCCTAAATTTGGATGTTGGGATTTTAGGTCCTCAGGATGAAGTTAAACTTAAATGTATTGTGTTCAATAGAGTTGGGAGATGGGGTGATAAATTTACATATTTACTCTCTGCCTATTCCAGAGACAAATCAGTTTTGGGAGAGGCAGATGATCCAGTTATGCCTTCCTAGTGAAAATAATTACCATAAACAAAAATCATCAGTTGAATTGAGGATTACTTGATCACTACTTGAGAGTAAGTCAATTGCTTCCCTTTCCATAAGTTTAGGAGAATGCACTATGTATGGAGGGGCAATAGATCTTCCCAGAGGAAAAGAAAACAGTAGCAAAAAGACAAATGTAAGTATTTGGAATAAAGTTAACATTAGCCGATCATGAATGGATTAATAATGATAAGATAACAAAGATGGTTATAAACATGTAGATGTTTTCTGATTGGCTGATGTAATTGAAAACAAAAAGCAGGTTGGGAAATATAAATTCTAATGTCATTTTTTCTTAATTGATTTTAAGAAAACCACTTAAGTTTTCTCTGTTTCATGTTTTCTTATTGGTAAATATGATAGGATAATACTTTTACCAGGGTAAAAGCATGTAATACATATGAAAGAACTTTGCATGCAGCACTTTAAATAATTATTGACAACAGATAATGCGTATTTTTGTCCAACTTTTTTAGTCATTTATCTGTCAAATGCCAATAATTTAGGGGATATACTTACATTTTTTAAAACATTGACCTTAATATACATATTTAAGATAATCTAGATTTTCAACTGTATACAGGATATTGAAGATGAATAAGCAATTTTACATTGTAGGCTATTTTAAAAGGAAAATTTAGGTCATTTTGCTGAAGGCATCACAAGTTATTCTTAAAGTGGGCCTTTTCCTCGTTTAACTTAATGGGAAAGATTACGACTTTTTATTTTCCAGGTGTGATTTGATGCCTTCAGACATCTCTCTGTTCACATTCCAATTAAGTTAAATTAAATTGTTCCTATGGATGTAATTAACTCATTTGGTTTATAGCAAGGAACTCATTATTACATAGATAGGCTAAGGATCCAGGTTCTTTTCCCGTCTGCCTGATTTTTTTTTCTACTTCCAAATGTTAATCCCAGTGAGCATGAAAAGTCATTCACTTCCCTAGGAAAAGTTTGTTTTGCAGGGCTATCAATTGCATATTGCAGAGTTTGAAGCAGAGCATGAAGAATGAAATGGTTAAAAGCATTAGAACCTGCTCTTCTCCAAAAGCCAAAGGAAGGATGAAGAATACTGTGAGGAAATATAAAAGGAATAGAGGCACTAAGTTGAGGAAACCTCCTTATCAAGATAGGGACCTGTGGAAACACTTAAATGGAGGATTTAAGTGTTTCGCCCAGAGTCACAAAAAAAGTCAGTAATATGCAGCCCTGGGCCCTCTTAACCCTTATCTGTGATCTTAGAATGAGACAGTGTTCTTTTCTTGGTGTTATGCGTGGCTCTAAATCTTTCCATTACTGGTCCCAGGACTCTTGTGCAGGCCAAAGGGTGAAATATTCTCCATCTATTCTCGAGGTCGGTTTGTCACAGAGCCTGAGTTCTTCCACAAACCCTTCTCTCCAACAGCCTGAAGCCTCAGCAGCTGCTTGCCTTTGGAGGAGTGTTAATAAGTATAGATTCAGAATTTACAGCAAGAGGAAGAAGAAGAGTTCAAGCTTGCATGTCTCTGTGTCCCCTCTAGCTTTTTGGAGAGAAAAGGCTTTCCTTGGGTTAAGGAAACTTGTCTAGGGACCAAAAAAACTTCAAAAGAAAAACTCGCTAAATCTCACCCAAACATATTCCATTTTCTGTATAATCTCTGACTTAAAGGCAAACTTGAGCTGGACACGTCAGCGTCATTTTAGATACATTTTTCTTTCTACTGACTTCCACTTTTACAACGTTACACTCAACTAGTTATTAAGTCCAAGTAAGGATATGTCCACTTATTTTTCATAAATCTTCACTATTCTCGCTGCCAGGGACCTAATTTTTCATCTTTGGGCTAAATTGTTGCAATATTTTTTTAACTGATATCTTTGCCTCTGGCACTTTCTAGTTTAGTGTCAACGTCTAAGGCAGCACTAGACACATGCTATTAAAACTCATTACTTTACCATTCACTAAGAAAACTTTAGCGCCCACTGGTTGTCTATAAAATAAAATTAAAAATTCTTATAATACTATTTAATACTTGTCTATGATCTGAAATCATTTTTTGATCCTTTGCAACTTCACCTATGGGAAACCCTCCTGCTCAGATTAGTTGCCTTTCTCCAGTGTGGTCTCTTTTCCTTTCCTAGTCCCCCCTGAGGAGGACACAGCATTTGAAGGAAGACACCTAATTTCAAAGACTAACCCCCTCATTATAATGTTTAATGTAGTTCTAAGAGTATTATTTAGTTACAGAAGCTACCATAAAATAAAAAAAAAATAGTCATATAAGTATCTAGCATATGGAGAAATTCAGAGGAAAGAAAGTTTGCATAAATAAACTACATTCTCATTCTTCACAATTATATAGCCTGCAGGAGATCAATGAGAAATTGAAGTATGTTTCATATAATTATGATGTCACCAATAACAAAAATAAAAACCAGGAGGTAACACAAAGTAAGTAGAATTGTGGTTTCATACTACTGCTTTCTCTGTAAGTCATTTATACATTTGATTACTTACCATATATACTTACTGCTTTGATAAAATCATAAATATAAATAAGTCTGTAATAAACATTCAATTTTTCCTGAGCAGAATACTCTTCCTCTACTGATAACTGTGAAAAATGAGCACCAACTTCTGAGCATGACTGCTCTTTCCCTCCACAAGACTGAGCACAAAACTTTCTAGAGAAAAAAAAGACTTCAGGTCAACTAACAGTGATTATTTTACTTATACTTTGTACATTTCTGTTTCAGTAAAGAGTCAAAAATATTCCAAGCATTTATTATGAAGGTAGCATTGGTATAAAATACAGACTCATTTGTCTTTAAGCACATCCTTGAATAAAAACTTTGGTCCACTCGATACCAGGCTCTCCCTTAAGCATCATCGCTCTAATTCTTTTATGGAACACACTGGTATACTTAATGCTCTGTGTTCCTGCAGTGCACATCACAAGCAGCTCACGTCTATTTTGTTTATTCTAATTAAAGAGAAATGTGCAGGAACATCACAGGAGTTGGCAATCCTTCTACAGTTGGGATAATCCAGATTAAGAAGGAGCTTGTTTGTATTCTCTAGCTCACTAGTTCAATGAGCTTCCAAGGTCTATAGGGTTCTTGTAAGTATACCAAAAAAAGGGCACCATCCAGTATCACAAGTTACATGTCCTTAACTGTATATCAAACTGGTAATGAACAGAGGAAATTAGAAATATTAGAATAATTAGAAATAAGTGCAAAGTGAATAATTAGAAATTAGTGCGAAGTTAGCACTTAATGAATTATTTAGAATTAATAAATTTCGTTTACCATGAAAACTGCCATGTACAAATCATGCTAACAATTAATGCTTATTAATAAATGTTCCACCCTTATTAAGGCTGCAAGGATAAAAAAAAAAAAGTCATAAGATAAGGCTGCCAGGTAAATACCTTGCAAGAATTTGATCAGAGACCATTTTTTCCCAATGAAGATATTTTTGTAACACTGACTATTAATTGTGTCTGTTACTTTAATACAGGTGAAAAAATTAAATATAGTTACCTGCAATGTGCAAAGGCTCAGCTCCGTTTTTCAGAGCTGATGTTATCTATTGGCATAGAGATTCATATTTATGCCCAGTAACGTGTAAGCATACTCATTTGCATGGCACACAGTAATTCCACACAAACGTATGTGTTTGTTGGAATGTTCCTTTTTATAATGCATGTTGTAGATCATAAAGAATATGAACACAGCCTGAAGTACTAGCACAGTGGGGAGAATAGGGAGTAACCATCATGTATAAAAGTATTTTAGCAAAAGCTGACTTTTGAGGCATGAGATAAATCTGATTCTATGTATCCCATGCACACATACAAATGCACCTCATGCATAGCAGTTGCTGAATAAATATTTGTCAAATGTATGGCTGAGTTCATGCATAGAAAAAAATAAGGCATTAGCATGTCAAATCCTAAGGATTTATCTAATGCTAATATAATTAACTTCAAAGTTGTTGCCATCATTTTGTTAAGCAATGATGGGAACCTCAGACAGGACAGTCCCCTATTTTGGGCTTACACTTCACAGCACTGTCTACTGAGAAAGTAAGAGGTCTCCATGTCCCAGCTTCTCTTTTGGAAAAGTACTGACAAAGAGATCAATTGATTCAGTCACAGTCACATTACACCAATCACTGTGGTCAGGGAGACAGATCGTCGTATCTCCCATTTATTTTTATTGTCCCTGATAGAGTGAGGGTTGAAGAGGGAGGAACAGCTTCCCAAGGGGAACAGGCTCAGACATGGCCTCTAGGGAAATTAGTGTGAGCCAGATAGCAGCCCCAGTTTTTTTCTATTGTATAAATTTAAAGTTTTTGTACTTTAATCATGTTGGGAATTTACTGCCTTTTAACTACCATTCATATAGAGAAAGCCAGAATAATACTGATGTCTCAAGGGATCACACAGGAAAGAATATAACCTTCATCTTCAGAATTAAGACAAATTTTAGTTGAGTTTCCTATTTCCACTCTCCCATTTTACATTGATATTTCTAAAATACAGTCCTTTTTTTCATCTTCCTTTTTCCAGGCTAAACGCAGTGATTCTCAGTGGGTTGGAAAGAGGGCCCCTTGTCCTGACCCAGAGCTATTTCAGAATATCTAGGTTGGGTAAAAGCATTTGCAATGTGAACAACTCCCCCAGTCCATTCTGGCATTTTCCTCTCTCACACACTGCTGAAGTTCATGTTCCCATCCAAGTTCAGCTTGCACTTCGTTTCCAAGATGTCGTCTGGGCCCCTGTCATATGTCTTCCTTACGGGATTTCTAACACTTACCATGCTCTATACAGCAGCCTGCCTTGCCCACTAAATTGGAAACTCCTGAGGGGGAGGGTCCATATTTTATGAGGTCTGTTGTTCCCAAGGCCTGGTGTACTGTAGTCACTCAATAAACCCTTCAAAGTCCAGTATCTTTCTCTATCAATGAAACCCTCCTGTTTACTCCTGTCTCCTATTGTAATGTATGTCACAAACTGAAAGTGAGTGTTCTCCAATCCTTTGACATGAATTAGACTTTTTGCAAGATTAGATTTGTTAGCATCTAGCAAAATAGTTTTTATTAGTTTCAGATTCATCGATATTAGTAGCTAAGACGTGACTGAAAGCCATATATGTTTGTAAAAGCTAAAATTAGAAAACTGGAAACACATTGCATATTACTGGAAAGAAATAGCCTACACTTAGGTGAAAGAAAACTCCCTCTATCAAAAACATTTGCATATGTCATAAAGTTCAAACATTTATGCACAGCATTTAAGTTCCTTTACAATTTGGCCTCAATAGACCTTCAAACATGCCTGCTGTGTGAAATTTCCACTGCAACTCTACTGGCCTAAGTTAGTCAAGGATATTCCACTTTGGTGTGTTTGCTTCCACCTTATCTTCTCTGCAATGCCTTTCCGGAGTCATTGACTTTCTAAATGCTATTCATTCTGAAAACTTTTCTTCAGAAATCTGAATTTTTTTTGGCCAGTCTAGACCACAGGCATCTCTGTCTCTAGTGACTTCATAATAACATTATTCTGAGGACCATTCATTTGACATTTAATCAAATATTCTCTTATGAAAATTCTTGAATAACTGTCAAATAATGTCATTTTACTTTTTTTTTCTATTCTTTTTAGTTTATTCCAATTCCACATTTTTTTTTTTCAGTCCTAATCTCCCAATTCATCACACCACCACTCTGCTCCATCACTTTTCCCCCTTGGTGTCCATATGTTTGTTCTCTACATCTGTGTCTCTCATTTTACTTTTTGTATGGTGCTTTCCTCCCCAAATATACCTAAACTATTTGACAATAAAGACAATGTCTTTGCATCCCCAAATAGTTAACACTTATCTATGGAGTAGGTACTTCGTAAATTATTAGTGACTACCTAGATAATGCACGTAATAGCACTTTGAACAATAGAAAGGTATACCGATGTCTGGTATCATAAACCTTCTACCAAAGGCTTTGTTCAAAAAGCTTTTCTTTTTCTCCATAAGCTCAAGGGTACCTATTCTCTTTATTTATATAATGAATATCTTTATCATAATTACATTGTGTAGAAGTGACCTATTCATGATCAGGGCATCTGAATCTATATATCTGAAGGCACTCATTTATTAAAATAATGTATTTCAGTTTTTAAAGAACCTTATGTGGACATTTTCTTACTTAGTTTCAATCTTCGTAACCTGAACATGGAAATGCAGCCTCCCTACCATGACTCTGCCTCATTAGAACGTAAGCATACCAATTAGAAAGAGAACTGATCATTTCAAAATATATAATAGACTGTCACTAGTATGAGAAAGGACAGGAAGAGAGAGAGAAAACCTATACACATAGCACTATATTTAATTTCACATAAAAATGAAAATTTGGTGTGATTTTCTAGAAATAAAGCCATTACCTCTGTAAAAATTGATCCGAGGGTTACTCTATATTAAAGTCTCTATTAAGCTGGAACCCTCTGGCTACATTAAACTTTTTGAAAAAAATATCTTCCTGAGTCTAAGAATTATTTGTTTTAGATGCTCACATTGGCACAATTTTTTATTGGCATGCAAGGAATCCAATTTCCAGGTTCATTACCCAAAACAACACAGAAATATGAAACAAGAAAATATCTTGGTGCTTGAACTATAGATCAAACTATAATTCATACACCACATGCCTTTATGGATTCGTAGGATAAGAAGAAAAAAGAAGAAAAAAGGCAATTTTTCTGCCCACTTGATCGATGTTCCATTTGACCTCTGTAATGCCCTCCTGCCATAACCTTTTAAATACCATCTGCTCTTTTTGTGAAGAGTGTGTTGGGAAGGAGTCACTTCCAGACAGCAATTGATTATAAGAGCATTAATCAAGGGCATGGATTATCTGTAGCATGACACTCTGTGCTGTAGTTAAGCAATCTGGCTTTCAGTGTGATTGGAAAGGCTAATCCTTATGTGGAAGCCTAAAATAGGCTTAGCAACACATGTTTAAGGAGAGCAGAGCAAATAATGCATGAACATTTATTGGAATCCATGATAAATTTCACCAATTTTAGGGCTAATTTGTTTACCCAGTGTAATGGGATTAGATTGATTATAATATGCTCTCATAAAATGCTGTACACAGCTCAGATGTTTGTTCTAATTGCAGAGCACAAAAAAAGGCTGTGCAGCTTTTGCTTGGGACTTAACAAAATATGGCATTTTCTAGTATAATTTGAATAACACACCTATCTGATTTTTCCATTCATTTTTCCCCAGTAATTAACATATTCTCAAATAAGTGTTAGTTCATAAGGAAAACATTTCTACAAATATAAGTAGAAAAAACTATCTTTTTAGATTTTAGTAATAGATATGAATATTAGAAAGCTAGGGTTTTAAATTTTCACATACTTTCTAGATGCATAAAATGTATTGTATGCCAGTTTAAATTAGTGTTCAATATTATACAAAAAGTCTTCATTAAGTAGCAATGAGAATGAATTACAAAGAAATGCTCTGTGTGTGTGTGTGTGTGTGTGTGTGCACGCGTGCGCACGTGTACTGGGAGGAACAGAAGAAGGGAAGGAGGGAGGGAGAGAGAAAAAGTGGGAGGAAGAGAAGGAAATTGAGAGACAGATTATTTAAACCTAAACACTTTAAGCATTTCCTTCCTGCTTTATCATGCTTGACCAGAGCAGAGGAGTTTGTTATTTATACAAGGAACTTCTAGGAAAAAAAATCACATTACCACTGAAAAAGGGGAGGCAAGTTATCTCAGCAGATCAAACAGGAAGAACTGATAGAACAGAGTGGTTTTTGAAAGAATAATTATTTACACCTTAAAAGAACAATAATGAAAATATTATAATGTTCTATAACATAATGAAAAATTATTTTTATTTATTTAAGAAGTTTAATAAATGCATACTAATCATTAATAATTATAATATTTTAGACCTCATACCAGCCCCCAAATGCATAGATTCTTCAAAAATTATCACTACCTGATCTATACCTTCCTTGGCAAAGCTAACAGCAGACAAGTTATTTTCTACTTGGAAAAATTAAATCCAAACATCCTAGAATTTTGCTATAAATAAAGCCTTTCTTCAGGGTAATTCTTCTTATTTTTTCATCTAAAATTACTACACACATAGTTAAAAGTCAAATAGTACTAAAAGGGTAATAAATTTTGTGATCCATTGATCTCAGTTACAGAGAAGAAAAACCAAATCTAGCTAACATAAGCAGAACAGAAATTTATGTGAAGGGCCTGAGGAAGTTCACTGCATCGCTGTGAAGCCTGCTGAGCCAGATTAGAAGAAATGCAGGAATAAGAGAAGACAGAAAAAGGTACCACACACAGCAAGACCATGAAGCATTGCTTTCTACCACAAAAGACACTGTGGGGCTTCCCTGGTGGCACAGTGGTTGAGAATCTGCCTGCCAATGCAGGGGACACGGGTTCGAGCCCTGGTCTGGGAAGATTCCACATGCCGCGGAGCAACTGGGCCTGTGAGCCACAACTACCGAGCCTGCGCGTCTGGAGCCTGTGCTCCACAACAAGAGAGGCCGCGATAGTGAGAGGCCCGTGCACCGCGATGAAGAGTGGCCCCCACTTGCCACAACTAGAGAAAGCCCTCACACAGAAACGAAGACCCAACACAGCCATAAATAAATAAATAAATAAATAAATAAATAAAATTAAAAAAAAAAAGACACTGTGACTGGTGCACAGGACTCTTGCTACCTATGGATGCTGCTTCCACAATGAACACTAAACCATCTGGAGCTTAATTCCCATGCATGTACTCTAGAAGCCAACAGATAGGAAAGGGAGTAAGTATCTGACCCTCAACCTCAGCCCCCTAGTCTACTTTGCCCTTTCATTTCCCCTTTTTCTGAAATTATTATTAGGCAATTATTGGACTGTTGCGTGTGATCATATAAGTGTTTTTTTTTTAAATTCTTGTTTCTATTTGCTTGATTTTTCTGGGAAATTTCATTGGCTTTGTATGATAGGGTGTTTTAAATTTTTTATAGATACTTTAGAATTAAAAAAAAAAATTCTAGAGGGTTGTTCTCTAGGTGGACTTTCTTCCAAGCATCTGTTCTTGTTAGGGTCTGAACCTGTCCTTTAACATGGCCAATGACATTTTGTTTACTAGGATGATATTTAACACCTACTTGATTCTCGGTAGGTGACTGTGAGAATGAGAAGGCAATTTTGTCAGAGAAGACCTAAAATGTCAGTATATGCAGGTCTTTAACATAGGTATATTTTTTACTTCCAAGATGGATTCTTCAATCTCCAACACTAGAAATTACAGCCCTACCTGCTGGGGTTTTAGGAGTAAGGCAAAGCTGGTTGAATGAATAACTCTATTTCCTGAGAAGACAAACTTCCAGTCCTTCACTACTGCCCTGTCTTTTTCTAGGTGCCTAGGAATTAAGAATCTTGCCCACTCAGTGTCTCTAGAAAATTCATTCTCTCCATTGTTCTACCTGAAAGTATAGTGAATACATTGTGCAGATGTTTATTCAACACCCCTGGGTTTCAATGTTCCACTCCGTCCTCACCTTCTGGTTGAGGACAGCTGGTTCCTATATTCCCTAATCTTCTCAGAAATTTCTCAGCAGTATTTGGCTTATTTCACATCATCGTCTCATTCTGAAAATCCTTTTGTCTTTTGCTTTCTACATACTATTAACCCAGCTACCAATTTTACATTACCTTACACACTTATAAAGATTTGTATAATCTATTTTTCACTGATATACTCTCTCCAATATATTTTTATCTTTGTGGGATTGTCAGTATCCTTGCACAGTCAAAATGGATGGTTTATAAAGATTCTATTCATAAATGTGTAGGCAGAGAAACATCAAGTGATGTTGCAGTACCTCAGGGCTAGCAACAGGTGGGGATAATACCAGTCTAGAAGTGAGGTAAACAGAAAAAAAGGGTGCCTTGAAAAATGTTCACATCCTAATCCCCAGAACCTTTTGTCTTATATGGTGAAAGGAGCTTTGCAGATATGATTAACCTGAGGGCCTTAAAAATGGGATGATTATTCTGTATTCTCTTGGCAGACCAAATCTAATCATATAGGTTCTTAATAGTAGAGAGCCTTTGCTGGCTATGGTCAGAGGAGAAATGACTATGGAAGAATCTTCACATAGATGAAATGTGCTGGCTTTGGAGAAAGATGAAGGAAGAGGGCTATGAGATTCTGGTGTTACTGAGTTCAAGCTTATACTGTTCACCACACAACAGGCCAATAAATTGAGAGACAAGGTGTTAGGACTAGGAATAACAACTTTATTCGGAAAGCCAGCAGACTGAGATGATAGTATACTAGTGTCCCAAAGAACCATCTTACTGGAATTAGAATTTAGGCTTCTTTTATACTACAAGGGGAGGGAGTGTGATTGGTTTTTGCAAACTTCTTGGTGCCAGAATACTTTGTTCTTGCAGCTGTCCTCAGAGGTCTGGTCACAGTGTTCCTGTAAACCTCCAACAAGTCAAATGTTATTCTCTGTTCTGCAACTTTCTATCTCCATATGAATGAAAAGTGTTACACCTTTAAAGGTCAAGCCTGAGAGGCAGAGCCTTGAGAATGGGCTATCCTGTATATCTCAGGCTATAGGTAACATTCTTTTACAAGAGTGCAGAGCCAGCATGACTAAGCACAGGCAACAGGACACGAACGTTAGAGCTAAAGGAATAGATCCAACATGGAGTCATGTTTGTTCTTCTTTGTTACTCTAAGAGTTGGAAAAGGCAAGGAAATGGATTCTCCAGTAAAGTCTCCAGAAAGGAATGTAGCCCTGTTGACATCTTGATTTTAGCCGAGTCAGACCTGTGATCTGCAAGATTGAAAGATAGCACATTTGTGTCATTTGAAGCCATTAAGTTTGTGGTAATTTGTTACAGCAGCAAAAGAAAACTAATACAGGTACTGACTGGGCAAAAGAAAAGAAAAATTGCTAGAACACAGAGAAAGTATCCGTGTCTAGTAGAGAACCTTCCAACAGGAGCTGTAGGCTCAGTGAACTTGCTAATTCCTAATGATGTGGCATGAATGGGGTTAGGGAAATAATACTCAACCTCACTCTTCTCCCTTCTAATTTTTTAAGTCCCTTCCACTGGAAAGAAAAAAATGCAAAGCAAAACACAAAGGATGTGCTTCACAAAAAGCACAGAGAAAAGCAGATTGTAAATATGGCAGGGCAAATGGAAAACACTTGGCATACCTATTTGCACTTGTTTTCTTTACTGTTATTTTTAATGTGGTCTCATAAAGCAGAGAAGATAAACACTTGTTGTCAGTATTACATTCAATATTACAAACAATTCTTGCATTTTGAACACTGGTAAGAAAATGCATTATCTAAAATATATTGTTTTATCATAAAATAATATCTAACACTTACTGAACACTTATGCTGGCCGGACATATTTACAAGCACTCTACATTTAATGATTCACTTAGTGTTTAATACACTAACTCCAGGGAGCTACTATTTTTTTTTTTATTCCCCACCACACTTTCATTGGATTTGTTTCAGAAGAGGAAACTTGGGCAAAGAAATTAATTTGTTAATAAACAGTAAAGTCAGGATTTTAAGCCAGGCTGTCTGGTTCCGAATGCTTGCATGTTGTAGAGCGTGCTTCATGCCAAAATCTGTGTTAGTAACCTATATTAAACAAATAATGGTATTTGATGACTGGTATAAAGCATTCTATGTTTCATAATAGAAAAAAAGGAAGTTAAAGATCTTTTACAAAGGCCTACAATAAATATTAAAAGTTTTCCTTAGCCTTCTTTCTTTGCCTTGACAAAATTTTTTTTTTCCTTGTCTTTAAGCATTTGCTTTGTATGGGTGTGTTTGTAATTACTGAAGGTAATTATTTTACCTAAAGCTCTTAAGCAGAGAGAGTCAGTCAGGAATGCTTATTGACTTCCCCTGAGTGTAATGCACTGTACCAGAAACTATGAGATTAGTGAAAGAGAAAGTCCTCACAGTTAAGTAAACAAACAATTACAAAGCAGGGTGATAAGTGTAATGAACATGGGGAGTTATAGAAAGAAAGAAAAAAGATGCTTTACTCACATAAAAATATAGGGTAGTCAGGGTAGACTTGCAGAAGATGGTGACCATAGGGTAAGGGTCTTGACTATACCAGGAGAAGTTGCTAAGGCAAAGGATTAGGAAGAGATGTTCTAGAAAGAGAGAACACCATGGTAAACGATAAGAGGTAGATAAATACACTGTGGTACATCCAGACTATGGAATATTACTCAGCACTAAAAAGTAATGAGCTATCAAACCATGAAAAGACATGGAGGAAACTTAAAAGCATTTTACTAAGTGGAAGAAGCCAATTTGAAAAGGCTACATAATTTATGATTCCAACTATATGACATTCTGGAAAAGGCAATAGTATGGAGACAGTCAAAAGATTGGTGGTTGCCAGAAGTTTGAGAGGTGGGAAGGGATGATTAGGTGGGGCACAGAGGATTTTTAAGACAGTGAAAATACTCTGGATAATACAATGATGATGGATACATTTGGCCAAAACCATAGAATGTACAACATAAAGTGTGAACTGTAACGTAAACTGTGAACTTTGAATGATTATGAATTGTCAATGTAGGTTCATCAGTTGTAAGAAAGGTACCACCTTGGTAAGGGATGTTGATAATGTAGGAGGCTGTGCATGTGTGGAGACAGGAAGTATCTGTACAGGAAGTATCTCTGTACTTTTCCTTCCATTTTACTTTGTAAAAAATAAAGTCTTAACAAATCAAAGAAGGGGACCAAGGGTCACTACGTAAACAAGGACTTGTAATATTTCAATCTGCCTGAAGCATAGAAGGGGACTTTAAACTGGTGAGAGTTGAGGTACTTGGCACTCAGTGATGCACATAATCTTTCAAAGTCTAACAAAACCTGATACTTTCAATAACTATCATTATAAATTTAGATCCTATCTGTAAAAGCATTATGCTAAGCTCGGTCTATACTTTGTTTCTATATATCTCTATTTCATTTTCCTCAGTTCAATCTTTATAACTTGGCATTTCTTTCCCTTCTCTTCTAACTAACTTGCATTTGAACACGTTTAAAAGAAAAACAGGAAAACAGTGATAACTGCTCTTTTCTTTTTTTTTTGAGGACTTTCATTGTTCCAGAATTGAGCTAAATCATATTTTACATATATTATTCATCTCCAAATCTTCTATCCTCTTCTACTAAACCATCTGTGACTATTAATCTTTCTGTGACTATTAATCTTTGTTTCTGTGTTACTATAACATTAATGTCTATATCATTCAATTTAATAATTGACACAGTTATATTTATTTCATTCTTGTTAATTTCCTTAGATTAATTTTCAGTTATTTACAAGTTCACACTTGTGAGCAGAGAGTTCAAGAGTTACCTGTCTCTTGAAGTCCTTGCTTGAATTACCTTAACATTCTATGGGTTTCTTTAGTGCTAAGGTTTATTCTAATGCTTGACTTAGGGAGATCTCAGTATGAGCAGTCCACAGTTTCTGTTTCTGCTCCAAATAGTGTCACTCTTTTAAGTCTGACTATGCAGAGCCCTTGCCATCCCTTGCAGGGATGTTCTTGCTAGTCTGCTTTCTTCCAACAGTCAAATTTCAAACATCTCTTCACTTATATTGAGAGGCATATCCATTGATTCTGAAAGCAACAACCACTATGTTAGACTAGGTCCAGCAGCTTTCCTACCTACAAATTTCCCAAATTCTAGCACTGAGTATGGGTTGCCAGTACAAGCAGATCTTAAAAAGAAAATGCAATCTATATGCAAGCTGGCTTAATTTTTTTACAGCAAATAGGTGTAGAAGACCACCTTAGGTCACATGTTTGTCAGCCATTCTGATCTCTCTAGAATAGAGTTTCTCAACCAGGTATTATTGACATTTTGGCTGGATAATTCCTTGTTTTGGAGCTGTTTTGTGCATTGTAGGATGCTTAGCAGCATTTCTGGTCCCCACCCATACTAGATGCCAACAATATCCTGTTAAAGATAAATTATTCTAACAATTTTTACAAAACATTGCACTGGACACTCATTAAAAGACACAAGGAGGACTTTATTCAAGAATATAACAATAGAGGTCAAGACTGTTGCCATAGGAAAGAGATTGAACTCAGTTCTGAGACAGCTGAAGACCTACAGCCAAGGAGCTGAATGAAGGGGTCAGTGGATTGAAAATTACTAGAGGAAACCTGATTAGGTACCAGGCATAAGGGAATTCTTGCTAAACTGGCTTAATAAGATTCTTTCTAAAAGCAGGCTAAGGGTTTAGATATCAAGAGTAAGAGATGAGGAGTCACATCACATATTAAGTGTTGAGAGGCTGAGGCTCTCCATAAACTGTCTTAGCAGGATTCTTTGATAACTGGACTCATCAGGCCAAGGACATGGATGCCAAGGTAGTGACCTAGTTGAGAAGAGGGCTCAGAGAAGCCTGATTAAAGTTTGTTCAAGGAGAGAGTCAATCTTTGTCAATCTGTCTCACCCCAAGCCATGACAATAAAACTGTTTCCAGATATCACCAAAAGTCTGCTGTGGGGGACAAAATCACTTGTCCTTGAAAACTGTTCTAGATGATCATGCTGGACAATGCTGGACAATGTTATGCCCTATATTTCATTGCCCTAGAGTTAGAATCTTGTCTAAAATAATTTGTATTTTATTTTTTTCAATAATGAGCATAGACTCAAAGTTATAAAGTGAGGAAACCAGAGTGGTTATCACCTGCTTGTCATGATCCCATCACCATTTCATAAGAAAATTTTGGAATAATAGGGTTTTTTGTTGTTTTAGGTGATTTTCTATAAAAATCAATGTTACTGGATATTTTGTCATTTACTGTTTTGATGAGTTTTACTTGTCTTCTTTTCCAATAGCAGCAAAAACTTAAAGGGATTTTAAATGTGGAAAGTAGAAACCATTCATAAATTTTGTTGATTAAAAACGATTCCCTTGGGGCTTCCCTGGTAGTGCAGTGGTTGAGAATCTGCCTGCCAATGCAGGGGACATGGGTTCGAGCCCTGGTCTGGGAAGATCCCACATGCCACAGAGCAACTAGGCCCATGAGCCACAACTACTGAGCCCATGCGTCTGGAGCCTGTGCTCTGCAACAAGAGAGGCCGTGATAGTGAGAGGCCCGCGCACCGTGATGAAGAGTGGCCCCCGCTTGCTGCAACTAGAGGAAGCCCTCGCACAGAAACAAAGACCCAACACAGCCAAAAATAAATATAAAAATAAATTAATTAATTTTAAAAAACCCAAAAAAACAAAAAAACTATTCCCTTTCCAAAGAAGCATTATATTTATGCCTTTTATATTTCTCTGGTAAGCATGTGAAAGGGATTCTCAGGTAATACAAATGAGTGGAAAAATATTTAGTTGTGACTGTTAAAATTTTCACATTACAATTGCACATGCAAGTTATTATTTGAATGATCCAAATATATGTGTCTATGTTCTAATATTTTGTGCTTTTTTTTCTCTTTTTGGAGAATATTAGGATTCTTCAATTCTAATAGGATAGGCACTGCTTATTACAGCTTCTACAATTACTGTTTTGAGAAAATAGAAATGTTTTAACATATTTTATAAAATAAACTTCTATTAGCAAGTGGTATAATTAGATATTGAATAAAATGGAAACATATATCATATAAACAAATTTATAAACAGAATAATTAAGTGTTAATTTGAAAGCAGAACCATTGAGCTGTCACATAAAGAATTGCAAACTTATTCATCTATTCTTTCAGTCTTCATTTAACAGCTCATACTCAATAATATGCTTTTCAGCTTCCTTTGGTCAAAATGGCTGCTTTAGTATTTATATCACTGTCAATGTAAACTGAAGATACATCAATTTCCAGGAAATAATTTACTTTGGTTTGTACCGTGTATTGCAATTTGAGGTTTCATCTGACAGCAACTTACATTGCACATAATTTCAGCCCAGTTAATTATCATATATTTGAATAAAAAATATAGAATCACTTTAGATGGTAATTAAAAGACGAGATAAAAGTCAAAAAAAAAGCAAAACTCATGATTTGACTTTACGGAAGTCTTTCAAAAGATCATTTTGAAATACTAGGTAATTGCACTGCAGATGCATGGCACTAGTGATTCCAAAAAATGATGTTTTTCAAAACAAATACAAATGGGTTTGAAATACCCTATTTATGAGAAAATACTGTAAATTATTAAATTAAATGAAAGGTTTTATTAAGCAAGCAAGATTATTCTCATCTTAAGATATTTAATCACCATGTTTTCAGTTTAGTAATATTAATTTGATTTTCCAGTAGATTTTTCCTACATTTTAATTTCCTATTTGGAAATAATAAACAGTATCCATTATGAGTGTGGTATTGTATTACCCAAAAGATAAACACTGTACTTTGCCTATAAAGGCTGGATGTCAACAGAATTCACCAGAAATTTTACTTTAGGGCTGTCCAAAAATAATATTTTAGTTGTATTTCCTGGTCAATAAAATGGAAGAAAACATTTTTTTCTAACTATAAAAATTACTGGAGAGACTATTTGGTATTTCTTTTTTTTATATATATCTTTTTTTTTTTATTTCTCGAATTTCCATTTCACTCTTTTATTTTTTTTTTAAGGGAAGTCCTATTTGGTATTTCTGAAATCTCTTCTGTAATACACAAATAGACTTACAGAGTATTACCATTTTGCTAGTTTAAATATGTATTATTTTAGGAGTGAGAGCCACTATGTATATCTGGAAAATGACTGTTCAATAATTTTTTCCTTTATCATATTTTGAATGTGCTCTGCAGTGATTTTCATATGTGGCTAACTTAAAGATCTCTTTTTCTCAGTAAGGTGCTTTGTGTAATTTTTGCATTATGTCTAACCACCCTACCCTAAAATAGATTCAGTAGTTTTTACATGACATAGATCATCTAAAAAGTCACCAGTATTGCAGTGATGACAGAGATAGAACAGTTCTGCCACATAAACAGCAATGACTTCAACAGGTCCTACATATAGGAAGTGGTCCTTAAAAAATTTAAATCTTAGGACTTCCCTGGTGGCACAGTAGTTAAGAATCCACCTGCCAATGCAGGGGACATGGGTTTGAGCCCTGGTCCAGGAAGATCCCACATGTGGTGGAGCAACTAAGCCTGTGCACCACAACTACTGAGACTGTGCTCTAGAGCTCATGAGCCACAACTACTGAGCCCTCGTTCCACAACTACTGAAGCCTGCACTGCAGCAGGAGAAGCCACCGCAATGAGAAGTCCGCGCACTGCAACAAAGAGTAGCTCCCACTCGCTGCAGTTAGAGAAAGCCCGTGTGCAGCAATGAAGACCCAATGCAGCCAAAAATAAATTAATTAAAAAAATAAATTAATTAAAAAATAAATTAATTAAAAAAATAAATTAAAAAAATATTCCATTGTGTTTAAAAAAAATAAATCTTAAATGATGACTAATGATAGTGGCAAGGTTTTGTTGTTGGTGGTATTTTTATTGTTTTGTTTTGTTTTAATTATTCAGTAGGATTTTCACCTGTTCCAATTTAAGTTGAAGCAGGTATAGTGACATTACTTTGTCACATGTCAGAGCTACATAGCTGGGGAGGGTTACAGAACATTGTTTGAGGTTTTTTTATTTCTCAGAATACGACCACTATTATTGAAGATTATATGATGAATATGGTATTTTTCTAAGTTGACTTTACAAAAGCTTCTTAATAAGGAATTTTTGAGCTTAGGAATATGTGTTTAAGTACTTCACCTATTGTATATATTATATCTTTTTTCATTAAATTTATTCACTTTCTTTTTGAATATGTAATAAACTCCAACGAGCTAAAACCCCCAAATTCCTAAAAAGGTATATAGTGAAAATCTTAGTGTCTTGCCCATCCTCCATTTCTCCTATCCACACCTTGCTCTCAAAATAACTGCCATTGGTGGTTTCTTTTGTTTCTTCTAGAACTTATTAATACATGTACAAGCAGAAGCAAAGCAAATGCCTTATTTTTCATCATTTTATTTTTACCTGTATCATTTATTACCCACACCGTTCTGTAATATTTTATTTAACAATGTATTTTGGAGATCTATCTATATCAGCAAGTAAAACATTTCCTCGTATGCTTTTATCACTATGTGGATATAAATAAGTTATGGACTTTGGTTGTTTTTTATCTTAATGTAATACAATGAGCTGAATAAACTCGAAAATATGTCATTTCACATATAGGTAAGCATGTCATTGGAATAATTCCTAGAAGTGAGATTGCTCTGTCAAGTGTACACATTTCTTAAATTTGATCAGTGTTAGCAATCGACTCTATAAGGTTTGTACCAGTTAATAATTTCACCGTCAGAGTGAGTATCTGTTTCCCTTGTTTCCCTACAGCTTCATTAACAGAACGTGTTGTCATATTTAATGATTTCTTTCTTTCTTTTCTTTCTTTGGAACTTTTGGGTAAAGATTTGGCTAAATATTAAGTCCCTGGTGACATTGTCTTTCTCTGAGTATATCTCTTCTATAACTTGTTCCATGTTCTTCTGACACTGAATATGGTTCTGAAAAAATGAGTCCCAGTTGAATTAATTTTCCCCCTTCAAAGAGATGCTACTTCTTTTTTCCGCCAAATGGTGTTCCTTTTCATTATGTAGATTTCAATTCTTTCTAATTGTACAGATTAACTATTATATTTTTGAATTAAATTCTGTTCCATTATTTCAGTTTATGTCTTTAAAGACTCTAATTATGCATGTATC
Organism: Balaenoptera musculus; assembly: GCF_009873245.2. Taxonomy (NCBI): domain Eukaryota; kingdom Metazoa; phylum Chordata; class Mammalia; order Artiodactyla; family Balaenopteridae; genus Balaenoptera; species Balaenoptera musculus. The sequence goes on from NC_045788.1 coordinate 111,478,321, forward strand.
TTTTTTGCCTGTCTTCTATATCTATTGTTTATTCTCTTATCCCATTTAGCACTTGTTTTATTTCTATTTCCTTGTGCTTGTTTCTTCTTTTCTAGCCTCTGTGTCTCTTACTGTGTATCTACAGGGTCTTTTCTTCTGTGCTTCTTCCAAGTTTGTCTTCATTTCTGTGATGCTATGGTGAATTATTGCTGCTTCCTTCCTGAACTCTGTCTATATTCCCATTTTGTCTCTTCCATCTTTCTGATCCTCTAGCCCCTGACATTTTTCCCCTGTCTTGTGGTGTTTGTTCATCAGCGTGATTTGTTTACTAAGTTTGTTTTTTAATTCATGGAAAACATGTGGCCAAAATTTGTGTATTCTCTGTGGTAGAAATTTTTTTCTGGTCACTTTGTCTTTTGGTAGAGAAAATGTTCTTTTTCTTCTTGTTTTACTTATATCATTTCTGTAACAATAGCATGTAAGTTCTTTTATTATATTATTCACAATTATATATGTTAAATATACTTTGTCCAATCATTTTTATTAGTTCTCTACATATAGGAAGTGGTCCAGATACTCTACTAGGCAGGGGAAATTTCTACATACCAAAGGCACACTCACCTCTGCTGCCAGAGAGACAGACTGTATTCTTTGTGATTCATTGTGCAGCTCCAAATCCAGAGCCAGATCACTAGCAGAAGAGCTTTCTTTACCTTCTTAACTTACCACAGTGCAGACATTTCTTGTCAACACCAAGAGTTAAACATTTAGAAAATTTATTTTTCCTGGAATTTTCTGACATAAACTCCCCTGGTTCTTACTGTCATTATCCACACTTCTCTATTTTTCTCTCACAGCTTTTGCCCAATTTTAGGTATTTTGGTAGCATTTTACACATAATTTGGAATCTGTGGATTACATCTCCTTCCTAGTTTCACATGAAATTGAGTTTGTAAGAATTTGTTTTCTCCCTTTACGATGATTGTTGGTTTTTTTTGTTTTAATAATTTCATGAGGAAAAGAAGGAAATACAGACATACATAGCCATGTCTGGCTTGAAATTCCACCTAAATTTCTATTTAAAAATTCTTCTGCTCTTCTCAGACCTGTAATTGCCTCTTCCTCACAGCACATGGACTCACTCTGAGCAGGCTTCAAGACTACTTCATAAAGGAAATTGAAACCATAAGACTAGATGCACACAGATTCTAATTACTATATCTAGACAACAAAATAACCAGACGTAAGTTTTCATAATCACCATTTAAGAACAATAACTCCTGCTGTGCTCTAGATCCAACCATCCCTTCATCCTTGAACCCACCCAAACTTCTTATATCAAGAAACTTATCAGTTATCCTTTTGTGTTGTGTGTATTCATTCTTTCCCTTTTTACTTCAGCCTTTCAACTAGCATTTAATTCCATTTCCCCTCCAGCTATTGTCTTATTGTTCAGCTTTTTTCAACTTTAGGGCCAAATTCCCAAAACAATTGTCTACATTACATAATGTCATATCACCAGAGAAACAGAAGCACATATAACAGAAATAGATAGAGATTTCAAAAAATTAGCTTATGTAATTGTGGGGGGTGGCAAGTCAAATATTTGTAGAACCGCCAGGTAGGTCCACAATTCTGGAGCAAGGGTCAATGTTGTACATTGGGGTTGAAGTCCAACCCTCCATCATCTCTCACAAATACTACTGCTGTAAACTCTTAACTGGTTTCCCACAGTAACACCTCTTCAATTCTTTCCTCCAGTCTGCAACCAGAAGTGTTGCTTATATATATAGTATGCTCTCACCACAATCCTGCAAAAACACTAACCTCATAGGATAAAGACTAACATAGTCTAAATTTGCCTTTATTATCTGAGTCCTACTTACCCTTCTAGCATCAACTAGCAACACTCCTATTTGCCCTTTGTTCTCTAATGCACTGGCCATAGTTCCTTACTTAATACATTTTGTATACACTTGCCTTAGAGCTTTCACACATATGTCTAACTTGTATGGTACCATACCAGTTATTTTAAATGGTTACTTTGGATTCATTATCTTTTCTTCAGAACATTTATTACAGCTTGTAATTTTATACTGAGTGCATTTTTTTTTTGTCATGTTCATTACTTCCACTAATCTAAAAGCTCAGGAAAACAGAATGACATCTTTTTGTTCACCACTACTTCCCTAATACATTATGTAGAATCTGGAATGTAATGGTGCTTAAATTATCTGGAATAGAGGAATGAGGAAGAAAGTGAATAAATGAACGATTTGTGCCTTCTAACTAGAGAAAGTCTCCAACCAACTTCCCAGAGCATTTTTAACGAATCAGATATATACATAGAGGAGGAGGATCAGTGTAATTTATTTTAGATGCAGTCAATTTATCAATTTACCTGAAAGGAATACAATATTAAAGTATATAATTAAACAGTTGCATTTAAACCAGTAGTGAATAACCATGGAGCTATATAGACTACAGGCATTAAAGAAAGTTTAGGTATAATTTGTAGAAACTATAGGGACAATGAAAATTTGTTAAATAATAACCATATCCAACATGTGGAATAAATGATACTTTGATGTCTTACTAAGGGTTCAGATCACCAAAAGTCTTTAGTAGCTGAAACTTGACAACTATGAATGTTTCTTTGTAACAGGATATCATAATG